>NC_051429.1:993838-996338 GCF_015228065.2 Penaeus monodon | reverse complement strand
AATCCTGTGAATACCTAAGCCATTAACATCTAAGGCTAAGCAAATCATAAAGACATAGACAGTTTATTGTGTTTTTGAATTAGAAATTTTAGATGAAAGGGTGTTTATGAAGATTCGTGGGTCGTCATGATCAATTTGGATAGGACTTTAGATCGCAGCCAATAAAGATTAAGACGCACAGGTCTAGACAGTAAATGAATAATTGAATTCCAGATGCTAATACGAAATCTTTAGGTACAAAATGCAACAAAATGTCACAACAGAAGTATATCTCATCAAATCAAATAAAGCTTAGCTCAGCTTCTCAGTAACAAAAACAGTCTTGAAGCCTATTGCCTGGATAGAAATTCGTGTGTGGTTGAGTAGAAGTATAAATAAAAGGGATACTTATAATCAATTATAATAATTGATTTATTCATTAACTTAGTTTTATTCCATTTGTTACAATGGATATTCTTGGTGTGACATGCTGTCTGTTCTATTTTGCTTCTAAATTACCCCCTGTGTGCAAGGAATGGCCGAGGTTACCATCCACTGGCGACGAGGGATTTGAACGCGGGTCAGGAAGATTGCAAGACGTAATCGCTACCGCTGCACCACACAATACAAATTAATCAACTGCAGGGAGAATTAATTAACAGTAGGGAGAATTGCAACAAATGGAATAAATTATAAATTATGATTATCATAAATGATAAATTATACCAGGGGATTAGTGCTGCTAGAAAAGGGAACTATGGCCACCATATTAATAAAAGATTTTAACTCATTTCCTGGTTCTTGTCATCAGTCGTGTGATTTATTTGATTGCCGGGAAATAGGAAGTCAGGAAGAGAAGGAGAAGGAAAATAATAAAATGAAGAAGGTGAAGAAGGAAATTAAGAAAATGAAGGAGAAGGAATATAAGAAATCGAAGAAGGAGGAAGCAGAGAAGGAAAAGGAAAATGATAAAACGAAAGAGGGAAATAAGAAATGATAATGAGAAATGATAAAGAAGAAGGAAAATTATAAAATGAAGAAGGAAAATGAGAAAATGAAGAAGGAAAATAAGAAAATGGAGGAGAAAAAAATAATGATAAAAAAATAATGGAGAGGAAAGGGGAAAAGAGAAAGAGAACAAAATACAAAAAAAAAAAAAAAAAAAAAAAAAAAAAACGGGAATGGAGAAGAAGAGAGAGATGAAGGGGGAAAATGTTGAAAACATTATTTCACCTAAAATAAATAAATAAATGAATAAATAAAGAGTTAATATTTCATGTTTTCACATTCACATTTAATAAAACAAAAAATGTATACATAAGTCGTTGAATATATTAGAAAAACAAACAAACTTGATGACTAAATAAGTATTATAAGGAAACTAAGTAAATAAATAATCTTTTACAACGGAAGCTGGCCACAACCTACCCATTTATTCTTTTTAGAGCTTACTGATCCAAAGCAAGAGTGCTTTGTGAGAATTCTTAAACGTCCTTTCATAAAAGGATATGATTTACAGCATTTTGATATTTACAATGTGTAAATTTGATTTTTTTTTTTTTAACTGGTCGGTGAAGTTATTTACATTTCTTGCCTTTTGTAGTGCATTAGTTGCGATAATTATATATTTCTTTTCAGCTCGAATGCTTCTCGGCAAAAACGAGATTAAATGTGGAATTGTAAACAAAACATCATGTCATTTAACATTTTATATCTATTTAACAATGCATAGATTGATGGATGGATAGATAGATTAGAGAGATATGTAAATAAATAGAAAGGTTGATTGAATGATATATACATAGATAGCCAGGTAAATAGATAGAGATATAGATTAATAAAACGATCGATAAATAGATAGATATAAAAAAAGACTTTCTTTTCACTTTCATTCGTATCTGAACAAAAGCCTCCCACGCACAATTCACGTAAATGAATTTCTTTCATACCGCGTTTTTTTCTTCTTCTTTTCTTTTTCATTTTCTTTATTTTTTTTTTTCTTTTTACTTTAAAAAATATTCACAAAAGAAATTGTTTTGCGCATTCTTACCGTTTTTACAACTTTAAAAATTATTCACAATAAAATAACTTATTTTGTGTATTGATACCAATTATAGGAACTATAAAATTATATATTATATATATATATATATATATATATATATATATATATATATATATATATATATAAATGCTTTACGCATTCATACAGTTTTTATAGCTTTAAAGTTTATTCACAAAAAAGTACTTACTTTGTACTGTATTGTGGTGAGGCTGCGACTATTTTTTCTGACGCAATATTGGCAAGGCCAGTAAAAGCATGGTACATTTTTTTTGTTGTTTGTGTGTGTGTGTTTGTGCTGGGTTCGTGTGTTGGATGTTTTTGATGATAAACGCACATCACAAAAAAAAAAAAAAAAAAGGGTGTGTGTGGTGTGGTGTTGTGTTGTGTGTGTGTTTTGTTTTAATGTTTTAACACACAACAAAAACAAACACACACACACACACACAACACCACACA
>NC_051429.1:987639-993738 GCF_015228065.2 Penaeus monodon | reverse complement strand
AAAAAATATTTCTTTTATTATATTTCTTATTATTATTATTATTACTATTATTATTCTATTATTATTATTATTGTAATTTCTACTAATTATTGCCATTGTCTATAAAAATAATAACAATATTATTATTATTATTATTATTATATATATATATATATATATTATTATATATATATATTTTAAAATATATATATATATATATATATATATATATATATATATATATATATATTATTACTACTATTATTACTACTACTACTATTATATTATTATTTTTATCATTATAATCGTATTATTATTGTTCTTGTTGTTGTTGTTGTTTTTTGTTTTTGTTGTTGCTGTTATTATTATTATTATATTATTATTACTATTATTATTATTTTTATCATTATACATTTACAGCTGTTGAAATGTTTCTCATTATTCTAAAAATAATGGATCACTGATTTTATAGCAACAAAATATATTCCTTCATATTCATCTCAAATTATCACACAAATAACAGATCACAGTAATACTTATATTGGATTGCATTTTTTAAAATATTTTCTTGTTTCATCAAAATCAAAAAACATTGTCTTATACAATTATACTGCTCATATACTACACATTTATAAAATGCGGCCAATCTGCTCATTTATTTGACACTCACTTCGTAACACTCCGATATTCTAAGGTGAAATCACAACTAACCAGACCGTCACCAGCCACTCTTACTGTTGTCCACTGTAATATCATTATTTCAATGTTTTAAGTTTACCTAACAAAAAATCCTTTCCTTTAATACACTGTAGATAATTCACTGACAAAATCATGTAATAACAGTTTACAAAATCGTTAAAAGATAATACCACGAAAACAAATAAAAAAGAAACTATATGAGCAATGTATTGTTATAATTATTGCTTTTCTATTTAAATTTCCTCTCACCATTAACATATATACTTCAGCATTATGTCCTATAAGGAAATACAGAATCTTATAACACATATCATCTCTAAAAGTGATACAACTATTTATTATTATTATTATCATTATTGTTATCATTATTATAACTATTGCTATTCTTGTTGTTGTTGCATTTCTCCTTTTTCTTCTGCTTCTTCCTCTTCTTCTTATCATTATTATAATTATATTATTATTATTATTATTATTATCATCATCATCATCATTATCATTACTGTTACTATTCTTCTCATTACTTTATCATTATTATGATAATATTGTTTTAACAATATTATTATAATAATTGTTGTTGTTGTTTTTGTTGTACTTGTTGCTTTTGTTCTTATTGCTATTATCATTATTACTTTTATTATTATTGTTGTTATTATTGTTATTATTATTATTTTATTATTTTTATTATTATTATTACTATCATTATTATCATCATCATCATTTATTGTTATTGTTATTATTATAGTTATTATTGTTGTTGTTGTTGTTGTTGTTATTATTATTATCATTATTATTATTACTATTATTATTATTTTTATTATTATTATTATCATTTTTATTGTTTTTATTTCTACTAATATTATTATTACAAGTATTTTTTATCAATTTTATTATTGTTATTATCATTTTTTTTTCTATCATTATTATTTTATTAGTATTTTTACTGTTGTTCTTAGTAGTGATTGTTGTTATTATTAATTTTACTATTGTTAGTATTACTAATATTTTATTATTATTTTCATTATTATTATTATTATTTTTATTATTATTATTATTATCATTATTATTATTATTATTATTATTGTTATTATTATAATTGTTATTATTATCATCATTACTATTATTATCATTAATATTATTATTATCATTATTACAATTTATATAATTATTACTATTATTATCATTACTATTATTATTATTATTATTGTCATTATTATTATTATGATTATTATTATATTACAATTGTTGTTGTTGTTGTTATCGATATTATTGCTTTATTATTATCATTGTTTTTACTATTATTAGCATTTTTATTATTAGTTAATTAATACATTTATTATTATGATTATTGTCATTATTATAATTATTAATATTATCATTAGCATTATTATTATTGTTATTATCTTTACAATAATAATAATAATATATATATATTTTTATTATTTTTTGTTACTGTTTATATTATCATTTTTACTATTACTATTATTATTATTATCATTATTATTATCATTATTTTTGTCATTATTATCATCATTATTATTCCCGTTATTATTGTTATTATTACTATCATTAATATTTTTTTATTATTGTTATTGCTGCTATGTTTATTATTGTTATTATCTTTATCATCATCATCATCATCATCATCATTTTTTAATATTATTGGTTTATTGTATTGTTATTAAATTATTATCATTACTATTATTGTTATTATTATTATTATTATTATTATTATTATTATTATTATTATTATCATTATTACTACTACTACTACTATTATTATTTTTATTGTTATTATTATTGTTGTTGTTGTTATTATCGGTAATATTATTATTATTGTTATTATTGCTATAATAGGTAGTGACATTGTTATTGTTCTTATTATTGCTATTATTATTATTGTTATCATTGTTTTTACTATAATTATATTATTATTATTATTTTAGTTGTTTAGTTATTATTATTATCATTATTGATATTGTTATTACTAGTATTATTGTTATTTTAGTATTATTAATAATATTATTTTTTTCAGTATTATTAATATTATTATTATTATTATTGTTATTATTATAAATATAATAATATTTTTTTATTATTATTTTTATAGAAAAAAAGAAAAAAGAAAAAAGAAAAAAAAAGAAAAAAAAATATAATAGTAATAATAATAATAAAAAAAATAATAATATAATAATAATTATTACTTTTTATTATTATTATTATTATTATTATTATTATTATTATCATTATTATTATTATTATTGTTAACAATAATAATAATAATGATGATGATGATGATCTTATTATTTTTTATTATTATCATTGTTATTATTGTTGTTATTATTGTTATTATTTTTTTTTTTTGCTCTGAGTATACATAATATTATTATTACTGTTTTTACTGTAATTATTTTTATCATCATAAGCGTTGTTTTTTTTTTTTTTTTTGTTATTATTGTTATTATTATTATTAATATTATTAATATTATTATTATTATCATTATTATTATTATTATTATTATCATTATTATCATTATTTTTGTTATATCATCATTATTATCATCGCTATTGGTATTATTAATATTGTTATTACTGTTATTATTATTGTTATTATTATTGTTATTATTATTATTGTTATTATTATTATTATTATCATCATCATAATAATCCTCATTATTATTATTATTACCAATATCATCATTATCATCATCGTTGTCATTATCATAACTTTCATTTCCATTAGTATTATTATTATCAGCTTTATTATCATTATCATTATTATTATTATTGTTATCATTTACATAATAAACATGATTTTTAAGCCCATCGTCCCTATTAGTATCATTTTGGTTATCATAACTTCTATTTTTATTTTATTATTGTCATCACCATAATCACCACCATTATTTTTATCATCACCATAATCACCACCATCACCATCATCTCTGTCAGCATTATCATCACCATCACCTTTATCCCCTTCATCATCTCTATCAGCAACAAAATTACCTCCAGCATCTCTATCATCATCATCATCACCTCCATCATTTCTATTATCACCATCACCTCCATCATTTCTATCATCACCATCACTTCCATCATCTCTATCATCATTATCATATTCACCATGACCTCTATCATCATCGTCATCACCATCGTTATATCATTTCAATCTAATGACGTGTTATTAACATTTCCATCCTTATTTTCCCGATCTCTTTTCTTCCTATGCCCAGGTGAGCATTGGGTCTGTGGCTGCTGTGGGGGGAGATGCCTTGTCCTATGCTGTGATTGGGACTTATGTAGGACCCTTTCCTAACAGCAGCTGGTTAGTAGGATTTCCTTTATCGTTGTTTATTGCTGTTTCTCTTTCACTTCCATTTCGTATGCTGCTCTCTCTGTCTGTCTAGCTAGCTGGCTGTCTATCTCTCTCTTTTTTTTTCTCTCTCTCTCTCGGTCTTGGTCTCTTTCTCTGTCTATCTGTCTCTCTCTCTCTCCTTCTCCCGCACCCTCTTTCTTTCTCTGCTTCACACTTTCTACCCGTGCGCACCAACTAACGCTTCAGCTCGACATTTTATTCGACCTATCCCTTTTGCAGTTGCAGCGTGCAATTCTCCCTCGACCCTCCTGTCTTGGCTCGTTACGTCAACGTCCGCCACACAACTGCATTCGATGTTCAGCAAGATTATCTTATTATGAAGGAGGTTGAGATTATGAGCCCAGGTTTCCAATGAAAACTAGGCAGGAATTGTGTGATCAGTAAATAGGATGTAATATGATGATACACATAAATACACTCACATTATAGCGACCACACGTTTCTCTATAGCAAAGGCACTATTCCTCTTAATTCTGGGAACCACTCGGACTTTGTCAAGAAGGAGCACTATGTTTTATCGCCAAGTGTGTATTCTCCAAAATATATATATATATATATATATATATATATATATATATATATATATATATATATATATATATATATATATATATATATATATATATATATATATATATATATTTGGAACCCACACTATAAAATTATAATAATAATAATCACTAGGTTTCTTATGATCTAACTTTAGACTTAGAGGTAACAGAGACAAGGGTAATATCAAACAATTAATGGGCTTAAGACATTTCCTGATATATTGAAATATTCATCATTACACCTTCACAATTATAAACATCTATATACGTCAACTCTCTCCAAGTGAGTGTAGCCCAACCTGTCCCTCTTTTCACTTTCTTCTTCCTTCTTTGGTCTTTTGTCTTTACAGATTATTTTTCTCACATTTCTTCTTATTTTACTTTCATGAATTCAGAGGACTCTTGAAGATGATATCTGCTTTACTTCTTGTCCACAGCACCAAAGAAAAAAAAACTCATTTCTAACAAATAATCAATTCTTCTACTTCAGGAATGATATAACAATAGAAAGTTATCTAATATAACTAAATCATCTCTTGAAGGAAGAAAATATTTCTGACAAACAAGCAAATGGTATATAATATTCATGCCGTTATATATTCACATGAAAGTAATTTTGAGTAAACCATCATTTTAATATTATTCTATTGTAAATTTCAAGAACACTTACCCTTTGAATGGGCTTTAAAATTTAAATGTGTATATATACATATATTACATATATATATATATATATATATATATATATATATGTATATATATGTGTGTGTGTGTATGTATATATATGTATATATGTATATATACATATATATATATATATATATATATATATATATATATATATATATATATATATATATATATATCAAAAGCATATAGTTCTTATTCCATATATGCATAATTTCAGAACTTAAATAAATCTTTCTAGTAACAAAAATAATACATATTTGTTTCTTCGTTAAAATAACAATTATGCAACCTTAATGTAACAAGTGTCAGTGAATTATAACAATGTACCTTAATCAAAGAGAAAAAAAAATATGTATTACTATCTTACATAACCTAAGACTAATTGAAATTGAGGTGTATATATAACTGGTAACCTATGCTTAAAGACCAAGTGAGTGAGGTATATAGACGAAATTTTGGGTCATTCTAACTTCACATCCCTTGTGCTCATTATAACAGTCTCACATTCATGCATTCACACACACACAGGCGCCGCACACACACACACACACACACACACACACACACAGACACACACACGCAAATATACTTATACGTAAAAAGACACATACACACACGATTTAAGGCTGAAAGAATCTTCATCATACTTCAAGAGGGAATTTCACATAAACAATGAGAACACAAGGACATTGGATTTCAGAATATGGAAAGGTAATCTACAAATCATGTACAAAATACCAGTGGTTAGATTAACGCAGTGTCAGCGGGTGTATGCACTGTCCACTTTCGTTTTTAGAGAGTTTT
>NC_051429.1:972639-982639 GCF_015228065.2 Penaeus monodon | reverse complement strand
TAAATATATATATATATATATATATATATATATATATATATATATATATATATATATATATATATATATATATATATATATATATATATATATATATATATATATATATATATATATATATATATATATATATATATAATATTTATTACTTTTGTTCTGTATGTATTCGTGTGGCAATATAAATTTAAATAAATTGTTTTTTTATTGAATTTATAATATTTATTATAAAATCGTTTATGATGATATTTACCATAATATATAGTGCATGACATGGAATACTTTCCATTCCTAGGATGACGATGCGTGTCCACGCCGACTGGATGCCTTTGGCCCCACTCACGGACGAGGATATATATGACACAGGAGTTAGTATCAAAGAAGAGCTTAACGAAAATATTTCCGAGGATATTTGTCTTGAAATTAAGGAAGAGGAATTTGTTTATGGAGATAAAGAGACAGATGAAATGGACTACGAGAAAGTGAAACATCTTTTCTTTCATAATCTTGATGAACCAAGTCATGAATCAAATGCAATGGAGATGTGTAACTTGGTTCAGGATGTTGATGGCATGCTGTTATCTAGTAGGCCCTACGAGAGTACATATAAAGGAGATGCCATACAGTTGTGATATTTGTAATGAGGTCTTCACATCCAAAAACGTTCTAGAAAAGAATAACATGAATACATACTAACGAGAAGCCATACAGCTGTGATATTTGCAAAAAGGCTTTTCCACATAAAGATAATATCGTCATCCATAAGAGTACATATAAAGGAGAAGCCATAAAGCGGCAATATTTGCAACAAGGCATTCTCACATAATCATAATCACATTAGCCATATAATAGTACATAATGAAAGTAACCATACTGCTGTAATATTTGCATATAATATTACATACATATAATATTACATACGAAGGAGAAGCCATACAGTTGTGTGATATGCTGCTGTTGTAAAAACTATATTAACTAAAATATTTAGCCATTTGACAGTACATATAACGGAGAAATCACATAATTATTTAGTGCAATTGTCAAAAGTTTTATAGCATTGCCTTTACTGATTTATGCTGTGAATAATATACTTAATGTGTAGTTCTTTCAAGAACAATAAAAAGTTTATATTCAATGACCTTTTTTAAATTCTTCATGGAATTCTTTGTTCAGGTAAGCTCATATATGCTATTAGTTAACAGGGGCAGTCAAAACACTGCTACTACCGGTCATGGCATTCGAGAAAGCTGCTCTTCCGCCACCTTAGTAAGGCAACTGGTTTGGAAAACTTCGGCCTTTTTGAAAAGAGGGTTTTAACTTCTTCTGTGATCCTCCTATTTTAATTAAAATAAGGAAATTCATGCATACCATAAGAAAATGAAATGAAAGAAGACCGACACACACACGTCTATATCTAATCTATCCATCTACTAATCTATCAATATATATATATATATATATATATATATATATAAATTATAAAATATATATATATATTCTAATATATATATAAGTTACATATATATATATATATATATAATATATAGATATAATATATAAAATATATATATATATATAGATATATATATATCTATCTATAATATATATATATATATATATATATATATATATATATATATATATATAATATATATATATATGTTTACATATATATATATATATAAAGTAATATAAAAATATATAATATATATATATATATATACTATATATATATATATATATATATATATATATATATATATATATATATATATGAAACATACATACATTATATTATCAAACAGCATCATATTATTTTTATCATTTTATATATATTATATTATCATTATATTATAAATATATATAAAATATATGTATATACATATATACCATAAAATGAAATGATGATAACTAGATTATGATGATATAATTATAATTGTTATATTATATACATTATATTAATAATGATGTACCATGATGATAATACAGAAAGAATTGTTAAATTATATAACATAAAAATATATAACTTCTATATGAATATAATATATTTAAAAAATGTGTGTGTTGGGGGTTTAAACTATAAGAATTCATATTGATAATAATGTTTCTCCATGATTGAATCTTGCGTGAATGCTTTAAATTGGACGTAACATTCAAGAAATTAATGCTATATCTATCACTATAAAATAAATGAATAAAAAAATCTAATAAATGCCTGTTATTTATCCTTTTAGACCTAATACTGATTTACTATAGATATATATAAAATTATTAATATATTATTATTTATATATATATATATAATTAAAGATATATTACAGATATTTAAATGGTCTTCTAATAATGATACTAAAAATAAATATATCTCAGTCAAGGAAACTCAGTATCTGTTTAGCTTATTGAGAACAGACTGTGATTAAAGGGGTTTGTCGCATAGACTGGGAAGGTCAGTTTCTACGGGTTGGAGAATGTTCGCTTAAGGAACGGACTATAAACCTTAATATACTCGTCTTATATCAGGTCAAGGAGGAACTGTGGCACTATTCACAACGATGACGAACAACTAATAAGGGAGGAAAACACCCGCGTTTGTTTCCGCTTCAAGACGAGTTTCATTGGGACGTGACAGCGTAGTCAGCGGCGTCATTACGGGTAGAAAGTGTACCAAAATCAATGAAATCGACTAGAATCCTTCGGGCAAATCCCTACACCTATAATCAGTACCAAGGAGGAACTGTGAACATAATTACCCAGTAAAATCGGAAGCTAAAGAGAAAATCAGCATCTCCCATCAGATGCGAAATTTTTCTCGCACAGTGAAACAGAAACGTAGGACGGCGACATTGTGCGGCCTGAATTACACAGTCACTCGAAATCGCCCGGATTCCTGGTAACGTGCCTACGGACAAGACGGATCATTCCATAGGACGTGAATGTTCTGTGTGACCATGCCTTGACCCAGTAATATCTTGGTACTTAAGGGGGCCATACATGCCCACATCTCCCTATCGTGCCGAAGTAACTTTCTCGATAGTGAGAACCCACTGCAAACCCGATAGGACGCAGATTCCCTTCGTGCTCCTGATTAGCGGCTCCAGCCGACATTCACTGCTCTTGTATGGAGAATAAGGGAATCAAACCTCGGAAATGCAAGAACGGGACGTGCGATAGACAATTTTAATGTTGAAATGTTAACCTGCTCCTCGCCCAGCGCCAGCGGCACTTCTGGAAGTGTGTCACGATGAGCGACCTCCCAAAATCCCTTTATGAAGGGACTTAAGACCTGCTAACCCCAGACAACCTTAACGTGTTACATCAGAGGGAATGAACATACTGACAGCTTTTACCTTGGCCTCGTTAGGGGCAATACTGCAGCACACTGAAGGAAATCTAAACGCGATGGAAGAGATTTACACTTACCGTTTTGTTAAACCTGCATCGAAAGCTGAAAAACCTGCGCAACCGCGCTCATGGTCTGATCGAGGTGAAAACCAAAAGGTCTAAATACTAGCACCTGCTCAGTAATGCAAACCCTGCGGACGAGAGCATAGACGAAATAAACGTCAGAGGTGAAATCCTGGACCCATAGTGACACCCGGAACTCAAGTGAACCCCCATTGCATCGAGAATGAGTGTTGCTGCTGTCTCTGCCAGGGGGACCTGAAGGAAACCTTTCGAGGTCAATGGAAAAGACCTTACTCCTTTACCTGTCTTAAATGCGAAGGTGGAATGAAAGGTGACGGAAACGGTTACCTTTTTGAGGCGGCGAAAAATCGCAACAGGAGAAAACCAGGAGCTTCCACCAGCAGCATCGGGCCTGACCACGGGCTATCAATTGAACACCCTTGCTGCAGAAACGCGCAAGTTCATCCTCGCACTACGCCTCGTGCGGAATCTGAAGGGAATAACACAGCTTGTTCCGGCTCTAGAGATAGAGCTACCCTGTGCTTCTGCCTAACGGACGGCCGTGTCAGTAAAATGTCGGGGTGATATTTAACAACTTGCACTAGTATCGTCCTTACCCTGCAAATGCGAACACCTGCATAGCTTGCTAATGTGCAGAGATGGGTGCGAATGATGTGGCGTGGGAAACAGCGCAGAGAAAGCTGACGCGGCAGTTCAAATCAGCAAGGAGATCCGAACCTCACAATCATTAATCTGACACAATTATAGACAAAGGGGAGCGGTAAGTATCAAGGACTTGGACCCTAAGGTATAACGAGAGGGAGAGAACGTCCCTTTTCGTCGAATTCTAGGGAGAACAAGCATGTGCCTATTTTACCAACCAAGCCGCATTAACGACGTCTGGAAAGGGCGGAATTACAAGGAAATCCCGCGCCACAAATGCAAACCATATTTCCACCCACATTCGATGCTGCTGGCGGATGATGGTAGATGGCCGCGATTGCGTGAGTATTTAGCATGCCAGGGACAATTCCATGATGAATAGAGTGAGACCTAGAAGGACTCGTAGAAGTCATGGAACGTGAGGGAGATAGAATCGGTTGTGGAGGAGAGATAGGGGGAGGAGGTAATTGCGGGGAAGAGACAGGGGAGGTAGGGGGAGGGGTCAAGGGAGGACGAGTAGGAGAGGAGAGTGATGTGTCCGTGCGTGTGGTCGTGTATGATGAATGACACAACCGAGACGTGTCGCTGTTTGTGGTAGATGCGGAACCAAGCATGCTAGGGTGAAAGGGGTCTGGGTGTTTCCAGATGGAACTCGGCTCAATTAGCTTATAAACATCACCTTGAATTTCCACCTCATTCTGCTGCGGTCGCAGAACCATACCAGAACGATATAGAAAATCATGGCCAAGGAGCAGTTCGTCGTAGTGAAGGGTTACCATAGTTTCCCCGGCCATTTGCTCCTTGGCCATGATTTTCTATATCGTTCTGGTATGGTTCTGCGACCGCAGCAGAATGAGGTGGAAATTCAAGGTGATGTTTATAAGCTAATTGAGCCGAGTTCCATCTGGAAACACCCAGACCCCTTTCACCCTAGCATGCTTGGTTCCAAATCTACCACAAACATCGACACGTCTCGGTTGTGTCATTCATCATACACGACCACACGCACGGACACATCACTCTCCTCTCCTACTCGTCCTCCCTTGACCCCTCCCCCTACCTCCCCTGTCTCTTCCCCGCAATTACCTCCTCCCCCTATCTCTCCTCCACAACCGATTCTATCTCCCTCACGTTCCATGACTTCTACGAGTCCTTCTAGGTCACTCTATTCATCATGGAATTGTTTCCCCTCAGCATGCTACAGATACCTCACGCACACATCACGCGGCCACATCTCACACATCATCCCGCTCATCAAAGCATCGAATGTGGGTTGACAATGATGGTTTGGCGCACTTAGTGGCGCGGGAGTCTGTAGTAATTCCGCCTTTCCATGACGTTCTGGTTTAATGTAACGGCTTCGGTTGGTAAATATGGCACATGCTTGGTCCTCCCTGAGAATTGTCGAGTAAAGGGGACATGTGTTCTTCCCTCTCTGTATACCTTGCGGGAGGGGAGTGCGCAAGTCCATGTGATGAACTTAACACCTGCCCCTTTGTCTATTAATAGTGGTGTCAGATTAATAGATTGTGAGGTCACGGATCTCCTGATAGCTGATTTTTGAACTGCCTGCGTCAGCTTTCTCTGGTGCTGTTTCTTCCACGTCCCCTCATTCAGCTGACCCATTCTCTGCAGCATTAGCAAAGCTATGCAGGGGCCATTCGCATTTAGCGAGGGTAAGGAGATACTAGGCAAGTTGTTAAATCAATACCCCGACATTTTACCGACCACGGACCGTCCGTTAGGCAGAACGCACATGGTAGAACACTCTATTACTCTAGAGCCTGGATCTAAGCCTGTGTATATTCCGGCATACAAGATTCCGCACAGCAGGCGTCAGATTCTAGAGGAGGAAGTGCGCGGTATGCTGCAGCAAGGGCTGATTCAACCTTCGACTAGCCCGTTGGTCAGCGCCGATGCTGCTGGTGCCGAAGCGTCAGCATGGTTTTCGTCCTGTTTGCGATTTTCGGCGCCTGAACAAGGTGACCGTTCCGTCACCTTTTCCTATTCCTAACCTTCGTCAGCTCTTGCAAGACATTGGTGGAAAGAGTAAGGTCTTCTCCTCCATTGACCTGGCGAAAGGTTTCCTTCAGGTCCCCCTGGCAGAGGACAGCCGCCCATACACTGCATTCTCGATGCATGTGGGTCACTTTGAGTTCCTGGTGTCACCTATGGGTCTCAGGATTTCACCTCTGACGTTTAGTCGTCTTATGGCTCTCGTCCTGCAGGGTTTAATTAATGATCAGGTGCTAGTCTATTTAGACGACATTTTGGTTTGTTCACCTTCGATCAGGGACCATGAAGCGCGGTTTGCGCAGTGTTTTTCAGCGACTTTCGGATGCGGGTTTAACAATTAATCCGGCTAAGTGTAAATTCTTCCAGTCGCGTTTAGATTTCCTCGGTCATTCTGTTAGTGCTGCAGGTATTGCCCCTAACGAGGCCAAGGTAAAAGCTGTCAGTATGTTCCCCATTCCCTCTGATGTAACACAGGTAAAGTTGTTCCTGGGGTTAGCAGGTTTTTATAGACCGTTCATTAAGGATTTTGGGAGGATCGCTGCACCGTTGACACACCTCCTCAAGAAAGATGTCCCCTGGCGCTGGGGCGAGGAGCAGGTCAACGCATTTTCAACATTACAACATTGTCTATCGCACGCTCCCGTTCTTGCATTTCCGAGGTTTGATCTCCCCTTCATTCTCCACACAGACGCGTCGAATGTTGGGCTAGGAGCCGTTTTAATGCAGGAGCACGAAGGGAATCTGCGTCCTATCGGGTTTGCTAGTAGGGTTCTCACTAGTGCAGAGAAAAATTACTCGGTCACCGATAGGGAGATGTTGGCGATTGTATGGGCTCTTAAGTACTTCAGAGATATTATACTGGGGTACAAGGTCATGGTTCACACAGACCACATGCCGCTCACGTCGCTTAATGGTAATGATCCGTATGGTCGTAGGGCACGTTACAGGATATCCTGGGCGATTTCGATGTGACTTTTGTGTATATTCAGGGCCGCGCAAATGTCGCCGCTGACACGCTGTCACGTGCGCCAATCGAAAACTCGCAATCTTTGAAGCGGGACGACGCTGCTGATTTCCCCCCTTCATTTAGCTTGCCTTCGTCAGCTGTTGTGAATAGTGCTTCACAGGTTCCTCCCTTGGAACCGCTGAATAAAGACGAGGTATATGCTGCCCAGCGTGCCGACAAAATTTACGGCCAGATCATTCGAGCCTTAGCCAAGGGCGCGGCAGTCCCCAAGGTTAAGGGGTTGCCAGTTAAGGAATTTTTTCTTGACGACACGGGACTGTTATTTCGGAGATCCCAGCCGAAGCGAATTATGGGTCGCAGACGGATCGTCCGAGAAGTCCTGGTGGTGCCGGAAATTTTAGTGCCGCGTGTGTTGAAGTATGCTCATGAATACCGTGAGGCAGCACATTGTGGTGTTCATAAGGCAGTGCAGTTGACCCGTACCCGGTTTTATTTTCCACGGTTAGTAACGAGGGTAGCTAATCACGTCAGGTCTTGCAAGACGTGCCCAATAGTGAAATCTACCTGAGCCGGGGTGACATCCATTAATCAAGGAGTTTGGCTAGGCAGCGTGACATCTATAAATAGTGAAATCTGCCTGAGCCGGGGTGACATCCATTAATCAAGGAGTTTGGCTAGGCAGCTGCTGCCCTCCTGGGTCATGACCTCACCTTCGGCGATAACGAGAAACGCCTGGAGGGGGTAGCCGAGGGCAACAGCTGTGCCCCCACGCCCTAGGCTGGAAGTGACCTGGGCGCCGAAACCTGGGCAGTGTCGTAGATGTTTAAGGATGCATCGTCCGTCTAAGTGCTCTGCTAAGCAGTTCTGTCCGTACTGGAACAAGCAGGGTCACGTGTTTAATGAGTGCACGTGGTTTCCGGACCAGGTGGCGATCACCCTTAAATTCATCGCGAGAATGAACAGGGACGGTACTTATAGTAAGCGGGTGGTTCATTTTTTAGAGGAAGACATGGCAGGGTTCGAACCGGGAGAAGTGCATTGGTCTCCGGTGTAGTTACGTCGTCTTCTCGGTCTCGTGTCGTTAGTGCTGGTATACCGAACACAGGAGCGGGCCCCCCTCTCTTACCTGCTAAACTTAATGGGAAAGTCGCATACTCCTTCATTGATACAGGAAGTTGCGTCAGTCTCGTGAGTGAACGGGTGTTAGAGGAGTTTCAGCTCTCGTCGGAGGTATCGCCAGCCAAGGTTTGTGTTAGAGGTGTGACTGGATCTAAGCTAGGTGTAGCTGGAACTACGTATGTAAGATTGAGGTTTGGAAATATAATATTTCCAAACCTCAATCTTACATACGTAGTTCCAGCTACACCTAGCTTAGATCCAGTCACACCTCTAACACAAACCTTGGCTGGCGATACCTCCGACGAGAGCTGAAACTCCTCTAACACCCGTTCACTCACGAGACTGACGCAACTTCCTGTATCAATGAAGGAGTATGCGACTTTCCCATTAAGTTTAGCAGGTAAGAGAGGGGGGCCCGCTCCTGTGTTCGGGATACCAGCACTAACGACACGAGACCGAGAAGACGACGTAACTACACCGGAGACCAATGCACTTCTCCCGGTTCGAACCCTGCCATGTCTTCCTCTAAAAAATGAACCACCCGCTTACTATAAGTACCGTCCCTGTTCATTCTCGCGATGAATTTAAGGGTGATCGCCACCTGGTCCGGAAACCACGTGCACTCATTAAACACGTGACCCTGCTTGTTCCAGTACGGACAGAACTGCTTAGCAGAGCACTTAGACGGACGATGCATCCTTAAACATCTACGACACTGCCCAGGTTTCGGCGCCCAGTTAGCCACATGTGGTCGTGGGTTTTTGCGAGCAGTCACCGAGGGAGAAGGCGCGACAAAGTACTGCGCTCCAGAGGGAGGCTCCGGATACGCACGCGAGGGTGGGGGAGGGGGGGATTGCTCAGCGCAGCGGTACGCGGGCGCGGGCGAGGTACGTCTATTTCCTGCCTTCGTCCGCACTGGCGGTTCACGCCGCGGTTCATTCCGCCCCGAACTGTTATATTTGGCATTATTACCCTTGTTTTTCCCTGCTCTAACCACATTTGCAACCACCTGCACATTTCCACCCTTGTCTGACATCTCATTCGCGAGGACTTCAGGAAGCTTATCGAGTGAAGCACTGTCGACTTTATCCCAAACTCGTTTGCGCACAGCTGGAGAGATTGAAGACACTAACCACGCTTTAGCAAAATGTTCAAAAACTGCCGCGTGCGATGTGCTCTGAGTAACACACTGCTTCAGACACACCGACGCGTCTGATCCCGGGATAGACTGCGCCCACTGCATAAGCTTTACGCGAAATTTATTTAGATAAGATGAAAGATCATTTTTAGAAAAGGAAGTGGGTTTTGATTCTAATAATTCTACGAGTCGTAGATGGTGATTCTCCGTCTGCCTCGAAAATGTTGAAGTGAAAATACTCTTCAACATTCCATACGACTTTTGATCTTCCGGCAAATGATTAAAAGAATCTAGCGCCTCAGCCACTCTCGGGATTTCGTGGTTGAGTCGCATTCTGGCCGCCACGAGGCACGATGTAGCAAAATGCTCGGACTCCCGTCTAACCCCTGAATGGATTACTGTGTCTTCCACATCCGCAAAGAATTGGTCAACAGAGACGTTGAACCCGAGAATTTTGAAGCAACTTGTACATCGTGGGAACCATGACGGGATTCATGTTTGCCGCAGCCGTAACAAGGGTGAGGTCAGAGGAGGGGGGTGGAGTTGGAGAGAGAATGGTTTCTGTTTGTTTTGCGAGAGAAGGAGGGAGACAAATTCAGAAGTAGATGGTGTAGGAGAAGATGAGCGAGAAGAAGTAAGAGAGAGTCAGAGTCTTAGGGGAGAAACCTAGCGAAGTCTGCAGAGCCCTTACGACA
>NC_051429.1:959031-962530 GCF_015228065.2 Penaeus monodon | reverse complement strand
TTTTATAAATTATTATTACTATTATCATTACTATTTATATTATTACTATCATTATAATATTATGATTTTTATTATATACAATTGTTGTGTTGTTGTGTTATCGATATTATTGCTTTATTATTAATTGTTTTACATTATTGCATTTTGTTATGTATAATACATTTATTATTTATTATGCTTATTAAAATAATATTATATTAGCATTTTTATTATGATTATCTTACAATAATAATAATAAATATTATATATTTTTTTTTGTTACGTTATATTATCATTTTTACTATTACATTATTATTTTTATCAATTATTATTATCATTATTTTTGTCATTTTATCTCATTATTATTCCGTTATTTTGTTTTTATTACTATCTTTAAATATTTTTTATTATTGTTATGCGCATGTTTATTTATTATTGTTATTATCTTTATCATCATAATCATAAACATCATCATTTTATTAATATTATTGGTTTTATTGTTATTGTTAAATTAAATTATTATCATTACTATTATTGTTTATTACTATTATTATTTTTTTTTTATTATTATTGTTATTATTTTATCATTATTACTACTATACATTATTATTTTTTTTTGGGTTATTATTATTGTTGTTGTGTTATTATCGGTAATATTATTTTTTATTGTTTTTTTGCTATAATAGGTATTTGACATTGTTATTTTTTATTTTTTGCTAATTATTAATTATTGTTATCTTTGTTTTACTATAATTATTTTTATTATTATTATTTTAGTTGTTTAGTTATTATTATTATCATTTTTGATATTGTTATTACTAGTATATTGTTATTTTGTATTATTTATTTTAATTTTTTTATTTTTTCATTAATAATATATTATTATTATTTTTATTAAAAAATTAATATTATTTTATTATTATTTTGGGAGAAAAAAAAAAAAAAAAAAAAAAAAAAAAAAAAAAAAAAAAAAAAAAAAGAAAAAAAAAAAAAAAAAAAGGAAAAAAAAAGAAAAAAATATATAATAGTAATAATAATAATAATAATAATAAATAATATAATAATAATTATTACTTTTTATTATTATTATTATTATTATTATTATTATTATTATTATTGTTAACAATGATAATAATAATGATGATGATGATGATGATTTTATTATTTTTATTATTTTTCATTGTTATTTTTGTTGTTATTATTATTATTATTATTTTTGCTCTGAGTATACATAATAATATTATTATTACTGTTTTTACTGAATTATTTTATCATCATAATCGTTGTTATTTTTATTTTTTTTTGGGTTATTTTTTATTATTTTTATTATTAAAATATTATAATTTGATTATATATTATTATCTTTATAATTATTATCATTACTATTGGTATTATTAATATTGTTATTACTGCTATTATTATTGTTATTATTATTGTTATTATTATTATTATTATTATCACCATCATCATAATCCTCATTATTATTATTATTACCAATATCATCATCATTATTATCGTCGTTATTGTTATCATAATCTTTGAAAATTATTATTATTTGTATTATAGAATCATCGTCATTTTCCCGATTTTTTATTTATACTCATCTTTATTATCATTATTATCACTGCCATTATTATCATCATTATCATCACGTTGTCATTATCATAACTTTCATTTCCATTAGTTTTTATTATTACAGCTTTTTTATCATTATATTATTATTATTATTGTTATCATTTACATAATAAACTGATTTTTAAGCCCATCGTCCTTATTAGTATCATTTGGTTATCATAACTTCTATTTCTATTTTATTATTGTCATCACTATAATCACCACCATTATCTTTATCATCACCATAATCACCACCATCACCATCATCTCTTCAGCATTACATCACCATCACCTTTATCCCTTCATATCTCTATCAGCAAAAAAATTAACCTCCAGATCTCTATATCATCATCATCACCTCCATCATTTCTTTTACACCATACCTCCAATTCTATCATCACCATAAATTCCATCATCTCTATCATAATCACCATAATCACCATGAGCTCTATCATCATCGTCATCACATCGCTATATCTTTTCAATCTAAGACGTGTTATTAACATTTCCATCCTTATTTCCCGATCTCTTTTCTTCCTATGCCCAGGTGACATGGGTCTGTGGCTGCGTGGGGGGAGAGGCCTTTGTCTATGCTGTGATTGGGACTTATGTAGGACCCTTTCCTAACAGCAGCTGGTTAGTGGGATTTCCTTTATCGTTGTTATTGCTGTTTCTCTTTCACTTCCATTTCGTATGCTGCTCTCTCTGTCTGTCTAGCTAGCTGGCTGTCTATCTCCTCTCTTTTCTCTCTCTCTCTCTCTCGGTCTTGCTCTCTGTCTCTGTCTATCTGTCTCTCTCTTCTCCTTCTCCCACACCTCTTCTTTCTCTGCTTCAAAACTTTCTACCCGTGCGCACCAACTAACGCTTCAGCTCGACTTTTTATTCGACCTATCCCTTTTGCAGTTGCAGCGTGCAATTCTCCCTCGACCCTCCTGTTTTGGGCTCGTTACGCCCAAAGGTCCGCCGCAAAAACTGCATTCGTTTGTTCAGCAAGATTATTCTTATTATGAAGGGGGTTTGAGATTATGACCCCAGGTTTCCAATGAAAACTAGGCAGGAATGTGTGATCAGTAAATAGGATTTTAATATGAGATACACATAAATACACTCACATTATAGCGACCAACACTTTCTCTTTAGCAAAGGCACTATTCCTCTTAATTCTGGAACCACTCGGACTTTGTCAAGAAGGAGCACTATGTTTTATCGCCAAGTGTGTATTCTCCAAAATATATATATATATATAATAATATATATTATATAAAATATATATATATATAATTTGGAACCACACTATAAAATTATAATAATAATAATCACTAGGTTTCTTTGATCTAACTTTAGACTTAGAGGTAACAGAGACCAAGGGTAATATCAAACAATTAATGGGCTTAAGACATTTCCTGATATATGGAAATATTCATCTTTAAACCCTTCACAATTATAAACATCTATATACGTCAACCTCTCCAAGTGAGTGTAGCCCAACCTGTCCCCTCTTTTCACTTTCTTCTTCCTTCTTTGGTTTTTTGTTTTTACAGATTATTTTTCTCAATTTCTCTTTTTTTACTTTTCATGAATTCAGAGGACTTTTGAAGATGAAAACTGCCTTACTTCTTGTCCACAGCACCAAAAAAAAAAAAACTCATTTCTAACAAATAAATCAATTTTCTATTCAGGAATGATATAACAATAGAAAGTTATCTAATATAACAAAAATCATCTCTTGAAGGAAGAAAATATTTCTGACAAACAAGCAAATGGTATATAAATATTCATGCCGTTATATATTCACATGAAAGTAAGTTTGAGTAAAACCATCATTTTAATATTATTCTATTGTAAATTTAAAGAACACTTACCCTTTGAATGGGCTTAAAAATTAAATGTGTATATATACATATAT
>NC_051429.1:940664-953931 GCF_015228065.2 Penaeus monodon | reverse complement strand
GGGAAGGTAACGGCGGAGGATATGGGAAGCAAGGAGGCTGTCAGCAGGAGAAAAGCCGCTGTTCAATTTGGGAAATTAGGCAGCAGTTTTTATAAAGGGAAAGATTCACCAGTCTGCGGGAGTGGACATCGGCGGAAGGAAACACAATCCGCGCTGCTGACCAGTCCATCTGATGGCCAGTGTCCACTGATGGCAAAAGAGGCGTTATTGTTGTGTCCCCTGGATATAGCGTACTTATGTTGAGACAGACGCTTGGTAAGACTGGCGCCTGTTCGCCAAAGTACTGCTTGTCACAGGAGCACAAGAACAGCATAGGTGCCCACCTTCGCGGAGGAGGAGGGCTAGTATGGACCGGGTTGCGACGGAGAGTGTTCACCTGGCGAAAGATCAGCCTGCAGTTGAGAGGGTGAAGAGGGCGACGGAGAGAGTAATTTCCTCAGTGTAGGGCAGGCTGAGGACGGGCAAATGAGGAGTCAATTTAGGAGGAGAGTCGTGATAGAAGGTACGCCGCCCCCTGGATACGCGGCATCAAAAACATGACCAGGGTACCCCAGTTTTGGAGAAAGAGCGACAAAGGGAAAGACGATCTCTCCACCCAGGTACGGGGGGTCACAGATGCGAAGGGCACGAAGGAACAGCGAGGTGGCAACCCCTCTCTTCACATGGAGAGGGTGGTATGGAAGAAGTGTATGTACATACCACTATGCATGGGTTCCTGTATATGGAGAAGGAGAAGGGGTCAGCAGAGCGATGGACTAAGGTGTCCAAAAAAGGTAGCCTTTTGTCAACCCCCCATTCCCCCTTTGAAACGGATGGAAAGGAGAGAGAGAGTTCAGCTGCATCAGGAAACCCGGAAACAGAGCAGGGTTCATGAGGCCAGAGAGAAAAGACTCGTCTAGTTTTTGTATTGTGGGTTTTTCTTCCATATATATATATATATATATTTTATTATATATACATATATTATATATATGTGTGTGTGTGTGAGTTGTGTGTATGTATATATATGTATATCAATATATATATCTATGCATAAAAATATATATATAAATATATATATGTATATATTAGGTATATATGTATATATATATGTATATATGTAAAAATGTATATTTAAATGATTATATATGTATATATATATATGTATATTTTAAAAATATATAAACATATATGTATATGTATGTATTATATATAAATATATAAATATATAGGGTAATATATATGCATATGTATGTATATAGATGTATTTATATATATGTATATATATATATTTAAATATATTACATTTTATATATATATATATACATATAAAAATATATACATATACACACAACACACACACACACACACACACACCACACACACACACACACTTTATATATATATATATATATATATATATATATATAATATATGTATATATATATAATATATATATTATACATACACAATATCTGTATATATATGTATATATGTGTGTATATATATGTATATATATATTATATAATATATATATATATATATACATAAATATATTGCATATAACATAAAAATAATATATATATATATATATATATATATAATATATTATATATATATATTTTATATTAATATATATGTGGGGTGTGTGTGTGTGTGTGGTGTGTGTGTGTGTGGGGTGTGTGTGTGTGTGTGTATGTATGTAAATATATAATATATATGTATATATATTTATATATATGTATATAATTGTATATATGTATGTATATGAAATATATATGTATATATTTATATAATGTTTTATATTTTTATATATTATGTGTATATATATTGTAAAATTATGCATATATATTTTTGTATGTATATATATGTATATGTACTTATGCTATTGTTATGTAATTTATATATAATATATTATAATATATATATATAATATATAAATATATATATATTATATATATTTATATATATATTATTTATTTATATTGTATATATATGTATATATTTATATGTATATGTACATATATATATATGTATATGTATATGTATATATATGTATATATGTATGGTTGTATTTATGTATATATGTATAGATTTTATATATATACGAATGCATATATGTATATATATTTACGTAATAGATGTGTATATATGTTTCATATAGATGTATGAATATGATCGATAGGGCGTATATTTATATGTAGATATGTATGTCCGTTTTATGATGCATGATGCATGGTATGATTATTAATGGCCCACATAGTGACTTAGTTTTGAGGCCGGGTCAGAGGGGATTGTCATATATGTAAATCATTATGCATTATTCCATTTTCATATATTTTTTGGTACACCTGATTTGAATTCCTAATCATTTCCAGGGGGGTGCCCAGCGAGTGTGTGTAAAACCTCGCTATCATTATTCATGTAGAGTAGATAGGGAATGTCTATGGAGGTATTTAGATCCTAGTTACACACTCGTTTTAGTGGGTCGTGTGGCATGGTTGGTTTAGCACTGTTCCTCCAGTTTCATACCTGGAGTGACGTAGGTTCGAGTCCTGATCAGGGAGGGTTTTATATATGTATGACCCTGTATATAAAATTTTTGTACATGTACATTACGTATAAATATTTATGTAAATGTACATATATGTATATAAATATTTATGTACATGTATATATATGTATATATACAGGTTTATGCAAGTGTAATAATATGTATATATACTACATAATTATGTATGTATATCTACATAATTATGTATATATTACATAAACATGGATGTATATCTACATAATTATGCAGATATATCTACATAAACATGTATATATATCTGTGTGTATACGGTCAGTGCTTCATGCTCAGGATGATGTGATGGGTGTGGTAGACCAATATAGTGTTATGTGCTTGCCTGCCTTCTCGCTTGTAGCTGCCACCGCTGGCTAGGCTGATGCGAAAAAAGGGAGCAGCTTTTGCATAAGTCTCCCCTGCCAGTTCACAGCCTGTCCGTCATCGAGCTGCATAAGCCTTTTCACAGCCTCCCCGTCATCGAGCTGCATAAACCTTTTCACAACCTCCCGTCATCGAGCGCATAAGCCTTTTCACAGCCCCCCCGTCATTGAGACCTTCTGCAGTGCCTCCTCATGGCCACCACGGAAATAGGTGTAGTGAAACAAACCGCTGCATCCCTCTCTGTTCCCGGGGACGGGGCCCGTAGACTTTCATCGGGATCCGTGATTGCGTCTGCCTGAATAAAAATTTAAAGAGAGTATTAACAAGCCATGATTGTGGTTTTACCTTATGTTCAATTTGCTTTTTATGTTCATTTTTCCTTTATGTTCAATTTGCCTTTTATGTTCAATTTGCCTTTTATGTTCAATTTGCCTTTTTATGTTCAGTGTTGGTATGTCAGAACTCATCTTCTCTGCGTGTAATAAGCAAGTTTGACTGGTCAATGCATATATGACTCGTTGTGGGGATAGTAAAACATGGAGTTGCTGCGCTTAATCTATGTTATTATATATATTAATTTTATATTATAAAATATATACTATATATAAATAATATATATATGACAGATATGCATAATATATATATATAATATAATTATTATATATAATTAATATAATATATATGCATATATAATATATGCATATATTATTATATTTTAAAATATATAAAATTTTATAATATATATCATATTATAATTTAATATTGTATTATATGATAATAATATAGATTTATCAAATTTTTTAAATTATATATAATATATATATTAATGATATATATATATGCAATTTAATGCATATATAAAATATGAAAATAATTATAAGATAATAAATAAAAATATATTATATATTTTAAATAAAATTTTTAAAAATTGTATATATAAATTAATATATATATATAAAAGAGATAGAGGAGAGGCAACGCGGAACACGTGCGGGGTGAGGAACAGACGAACGGAGCAGAGGAGTCACATCAGGTCGGAGGAGGGATCGGGCGGATATGCGCCGGGTGGCCGGCATACGGTAGAAGGCGGAGGATAATGGGAAGCAGGAGGCTGTCAGCAGGAGAAAAGCCGCTGTTCAAGTTGAATTAGGCAGTCAGCTTTAATAAAGGAAGATTTCCACCCCACAGTCGCTGAGTGAATCGCGGAAGAAAACACAATCCGCGCTGCTGATCAGTCCATCTGATGCTAGTGTCCCACTGATGGCAAAAGAGGCGTTATTGTTGTGGGGGGGGGTCCCCCCCCCCCCCCCCCCCCCCTTGGGGGGGGAAAAAATTATAGCGTACTTATGTTGTCGACAGACGCTTGGTAAGACTGGCGCCTGTTTCGCCAAAGTACCTGCTTGTCACAGGATGCACAAGGAAACACATAGGTGCCCACCTTCGCGGAGGAAGGAGGGCTAGTATGGACCAGGTTGCGACGGAGAGTGTTTCACCTGGCGAAGATCGCCTGCAGTTGAGAGGGTGAAGATGGCGACGGAAGAGTAAATTTCCTCAGTGTAGGGTAGGCTGAGGACGGGGCAAATGAGGGAGTCAATTAGGAGGAGAGTCGTGATAGAAGGTACGCCGCAGCCCTGGATAACGCGGCATCGGAGAACTGACCAGGGTAGCCCAGTTTTGGAAAAGCACGAAGGAAGACGATCTCTCCTCCAGGTACTGGGGGTCACAGATGCGAGGGCGCGAAGGAACAGCGAGGTGGCAAACACTCTCTTCACATGGAAGGGTGTATGAGAAGAAGTGTATGTACATACCACTATGCATGGGTTTCCTGTATATGGAGAAGGAGAAGTGGGTCAGCGAGCGATGTGACTAAGGTGTCCAAGAAAGGGAGCCTGTTTGTCAACCTCCATTCAACCTTGAAACGGATGGAAGGAGAGAGAGATTCAGCTGCATCAGGAAACCCGGAAACAGAGCAGGGTCATGAGGCCAGAGCAAGACTCTCGACATACCTCAGCCAGATCGACGGCCGAATGGATATGGAAGGGAAAGCCTCAACCTCGAGAATTCACATGAACAGGTTAGACCCAGGACTGAGAGGAGGAGAGCCATGGCAACACCGAACGTCTGAAGTAAAAACGACCTTCAGAAGAACAGGAATTAGAATCCCCACAGACGATCAGCTGGAGGAGGCGTCCGGTGGGCAGAGGGAGACGAGGATCTCTTGCAGGGAGTCTCCTCGGAGGAAGCCAGACATCAATCAAGCGGGCCTTGGTGAACGGACTCACGTCAAGCTCATCATGTCACCGGTGAAGCTCCGCGAACGCGGGAGATGAAGTCCTGAGAGTGGCGCAGGTGAGCGGAGAGAAGGTGCCAGGGGGGAGTGAACACTTTGCCAGCCTAGGCAGCAAGAGGGTGCGTCACAATCCCCGGAGGAGATTGGGCGGCGAGTCACGGCCGGTTATTGGGTTTTAGGAAGGCCCATAGAAATAGGAGTCGAGGGTTGATGACCATGAACCCTGGTATAATTCGCCTCCGGAAAACAGGCTGCTATTCTTTACATATAAGTATGGGTTTTTCTTTCCATTGTATCAGCACGGAAGAGTGTTTTGCTATTCATATATATATTATATATATATAGATTATTATATATTATATATATATAATATATAATATATATATATATATATATTATATAATCACTAATGTCATATATAGACATATTATATGTAATATATATTATATCTAACTATATATTATATATGTATATTATGTATCATATGTATCATCTACATATTTTATATATATAATTATATATCATATCTATATATATATTATATATCTACATATATATATAGTATCTCTATCGATATATAATCTATATATCTATCTACCCATATATGACATATACGTATATATATCTATATATATATATATATATATTATAAATAATATATATATATATAATATACATATATATAAATATCCTCTATATTCTCTACTATAATATATATATATATATATATATCACATATATATATCGTATATAATGTATATGTTATATCATGTATTATATATATATATATATATGATAATATATATATCTAATCTATCTAGATTATATTAAAGAGAGAGAAGAGAGAGAGAGAGAGATGCACACACACCACACAAATAGATACATACATTATATATATATAATATATATATTATATATATATATATATATATATATAGATATATTTGTTATATATACATATATATAAAATATAATATAAAGGAAATAAATATAATATATATATATATTATTTATATATATATACATATATATCTTATATATATATATATATATATATATATAATATATATATATATATAGTATGATATATACATAGACACACAAAACACACACAACACCCTCCACACACATATATACCATAATGTATATATATCTATATATATATAAATATATATATATATATATATGTATATAATATAGATAGATATATAGATACATATTATGCAACTTATTAGTAAAAAAAAAAAAGAGATAAATAACAACTCATTTATATATATATATATATATATATAGATATAGTATTATATATAGATATATATATATATATGTGTGTGTGTTGTGTGTGGTGTGGTGTGCGTGTGTGTGTGTGTGTGTGTTTGTGGATGTATATAATAGATATATATCTATCTATATATATATATAGTATTAATATATATATATATATTATATAGTATATATATATATATATATATATAAATATATTAATATAAAGTAAATATGTATATAGGTATATCTATTATATTTCCTATCATTCCTTTTCTTTTTTTATCTTTTTATTTTCTTTTTTTCAATGTACATCATTTATCCTTTACATCTCCCTCCGCCACGGCCTCTCTTTTTCTCTATCTATCTTCTCTCTCATTATCTGTCTATGTATCCTTTCACACTCTCTCTTTTTCTCCCCAAAACTTCTCTTGCTTCTGTCAGTATTCTCTCCTCTTTCCCTATCTCTTTCTTTCTACCCCCCCCCCTTCTTGCTCTCTATCTTCTCTCTCCTTCTTTATCTCTCACCCGCTTTCTGTCTCTCCTTTCCTTTCTCTCTCTTCACTTTTTCCTCCTTCCCTCTCTCCCTCCTCCCATTTTCTCTCTCTTCCTTTCCCTCTCTCACCCTCATATGGTCCTTCCCTTGCCCTGATAGACCAAGGCTACCCTCGGCCCTGCCCGTTCTCTCTCGCCCGCTCCTTTCTCTTATCACTCTTGTTCCCTGTGGTGCATCGGTAGGGATCTCGCCTAACCCATCTTGCTGACCTGTGTTCAAATCCCTCGCCGCCAGTGGATGGTAACCCCGGTTATTCCTCGCACACAAGGGATAATTTAGAGGCAAAATGAAACAAACAGAATGTCACACCAAGATTAACCGTTATATCAAATGAAGTCGAACTAATTTATATTTATCAATTATTAATTAATTACTTAATAATTATAAATTATTTTTCGCATCCCGCTGCTGCCACAGTGTCAAGTTTAAACAATTATATGTGTGTTTTCTTGTGTGTATGTACATAAGTGTGTGTGTTTTTATGTAGTTTATGAGTGTGAGTATATATATATATATATATATATATATATATAAAATATATATACATATATATATATATATATATTGATATATGAGATAGATATATATTAATTATATATATTAATTACAATCTCCTCAAATTCACGGCCTGTGCGTACCAAGTGATAAAAAAAGCGTGTTCGAAACTAGTGTGCGTATTGTGCGTCAGAAATGAGGATTCGCGAACCCGAGGTTTCCGAAGCGGAGGGCGCAGCAGTCTACCTGGGGGGCGCACGTGGACTGAAAACGTGAGTCTCGACTGAGCGGCCAATTGCTTTCGACTCTCCCAGGTACACTGTACACGGTGGAACTCAATTTTGAAAATTAAGAGTTTTTGAACATCTGGAACCTTATCGGTGTTTCTAAATATACTGGTGGATGTATATACTTTTCTTATTTGTTAGGGTATGAGGTGGAACATAAGGAAATAAGTGATGTTTTTGGTGTTATTACTTTGTGCGGCAATCCGGTTTTCTGGTAAACTAGTGTTATAAAGTCAGCTTCAGAATTTTAAAGAAATTCTATTTGTCATTAACAATATATTTTTATTTTGTGGAATTTGAATGATTGTTGTGTAATATAATTAATGGAATGATTAAACTTGTGAATATGTCAAAAAAAAAAAATTTTAATAACTACAGTTAAAGATAATCTATATAACTAATTCTATGATAACCTAAGACTACTATGAACGTTAGATGAGAATACCTAATGGTAATGAATAGCACTATATTGGAATACAATTCACAATTCATTATAAATGGATAATGACGTATAACATAGATAATAAAGAATACTAACCAACTGCGTAATAACTAGTAATTCAAAAATATACAATAATTCATAAAAGTATAGATGTAAGAAAATAGAAGCTGCAAATATTACCAACCTCAAGATATATAGATAATACTAATTTATGAGCTATAATATAAGCTACTTTCATTACTTGTAATTATTCCGCTGCTTCCCCTAGACATCTTAAAACTTACCATTACATCTACTACCAACCTACATTGTACTGCACTGTACTACAAGCGGGATTGTTACAAATGGGGGCCTGTCCGGGAATTATTCACTATTAATACCATATCAAAATGCCATGACTTATTTCCTATGATAAATTTTGCTAAATATCTTGTAACTAGCAACAATAATTTGTTGAGGTTACCTAAGAGTGCTTTATTACTTTGCTATTCTCGTACCAGTCGTCATTTTGCAACTGGCTATTGTTTAAAGTGTTGCAAAATCAACAGATAAATTCAATGTTTGTCATAGATTTCCTTGATACAATTTGGCTAGCCTGAGCTTGAATTTGAGTAAGCATCTCCAACGTTAGCCGACCTGAGATTCCTTAAGAGGCCGACAGTAGCTCGCCGTAATTCTAGTTTTAGTTACTACGCATGGTAAACTACAACTCGTTGTAATTGTGACCGCCTATTACGAGGTTTTCTTGATATAGTAAGGTTCGAAAATTCTATTAGGTTGTGGGTGGGGGGTGGGGGGGGGGAGGTGGGGGGGTGGGAAAAAAGGAAAAAAGGGGGTGGGGGGTGGTTGGGGGGGGGGGGGGGGGGGGGGGGGGGGGAAAAAAAAAAAAAGGACGAAAAGGGGGGGGAAATATTATCTTTGACCGGCTTTTTTAGCTTCACTGGCACCTGCATTCGAAGTCTTGTCTACTTCATTTATGTAATGTAAGGCTCGTCATAATTCAAATTCGTCTTTTAAGCAATTTTGTTTAGGTTCGTTAATCTGGGAGACGATCTGACAATTCTTCCTGAGTAGTTTTATGGGAGCTAGAAGGCAGATGGTGGCTTTGCCAATCTAGCCACTTGATTAGATGTGTTTGAGTTCTTTAAAAATACTGGCAATAATTGTAATTCTAACAGAACTCGCCACCTCTCTTTTGTAAACTCATAAATTGTAAAGGAAAACAAGAATTAATTCTAATCTGGAACCTTTTTGCTGTAAAAATGGTTTTTCGATGTTCATGATTTTCATAGCCAACCTTCAGTGGAAATCTTAAACTCGGCAAATCATTGTAAAGATGAATTTCATACATGGCTAGACATTGGGGATCAATTATCATAAAGTAGGCACTAAAGCTCACTTAAGATCTTATAATAGAACATTTGCAAGAGCCTGCATGAACACAAACTTTTCCTTTCCTTGAAAAAAAAAAATATTGAACTTGATACTAGTAAGCCTTCAATTACTAGAAAAGAGAAATAAGATTTCAATAACACAAGCTAAGATTTTAAGTGAGGAAAGACTATCTAAGACTAGAGAAGAATAGTGGTGTGAGAGAGAGAGACAGTTTCAAAGGGAAAGAGAAGAAATCAAAGAAGACCCGAACTTCAAATGATGGAAATTAAAGTAAAAAGTCAAGGGAATTTTTGATTTTGAGATTAGTAAATGTATAAAACTACTCCCGGATTTGCAGAAGATAATGCCTGATGGTTTCTTAGAGGTTTGAAACCATAGCCAAACATTTTAAGTGGCCTGAGGCAACCTGGTTTGGTTTAATAAAGCCAAACTGTCAGGTAAGCTCTGAAAGTATTGTGAAAATCTCATGTATACGGATTTGAAGATTAAAAATGTGCTATTCTAAGCGGCTTATTCATAACCACGGAAGGATATCGCAGGCTTTCAGGAAAATGAACAAATCTTCCAGCCAACATATTTGAATTTGCCTCGGAGAAGCTAATCTTTTGACGGTGATGAAGTCTGCTCAGTCAATAATTTCGATCACTTTGCAACCTCGTGTTTTAGAGAATTCAAAAGAAGGTTCCATACTCCTGTTTATGTTCACCTCACAGACAAGGAGGAAAATGGACCTTCCACGCAGCAGCCAAGGCACAGATGTGTTTTCTGTTAGTCCATCGTAGTAATACGGGGATAAAGAAAAGCGAATATTGTAAAGTTATCTGTAGGTTTCTAAATATATGGAGAATAATAGCAGTGGACAGTATCGCCTAATACCCAGATATCTAACCTTGTCCCTGTAAAATTTTTGCAAAAAGGAGGGTCATTTAAATAAAAAACCTGCCCACATCCAAAATGTAAGGGTGGCAAAAGAAGCAAAACATTACAATTTAACAAAACCTATGGCTACTATTAACTTATTAATAAACTGTTTCAGGAAATCCATTAAAGCATTCCGATCAAGGGTCACGTGTTTTCAGCATCGGGTGGTAATAATATCCAATAGATATTGTCAGAGACACGGCTTGCGCACAATCACTATACTGGGGGGGGGGGGGGGGGGGGAGAGTGCTCGCCAGATATTGAAAGCTGCTTACAGGTGAGAAATTCTGGCTTTGAGTTTATTTGAAGTATGTGTTCCTAAACAGCTTGCTGAAAATCCACTTTGATTGTGATTATGGTAAAGGACCAGTAACGTTGGGTTGTAGATAAAATACCATTCCTAATGCTAGTTTTCTCATGGTTAATGACTTAGCTGGGACTATAATAATACCCGAATTAAGAGTACTGACACCGCTTTACTGTATGATATACAACTGAACTGAAATGGAACAGCCATATCTTTTCCCTAGCTGTGCAGTAACAAGATCCAAAGCAAGAATAATGGGGATGAACTTTACTTCTTTCAAACCTAACTTGGTAAACCAGATATCAACCTGTAACAAGAAAATAACGGATAATTAATTTCAAACATGATTGCACCAAAAGTTAATTGAAAGCACAGAAATGTGATTGAATCTCACTTATAAGATGTCATATGAAGCTTGTGATGGTACAGTTGTTAATCACCTAGTTTTTACTACAAGATTAACGTAACTGATGAGATTCTATCGACCTCCTAATCTGCCTGTAATGAGTCCATGGTCTGAGAAACATCAGATTGTCCCCTGCCACAGTCTGTTAGAAAGAGTGTATGGAAGATCGCTCATGAAGTTTTTGGTGGACATCTCGGGATCAGGAAAACTTGTCAGAAATCTTAAATGATTTCTTTGGCCTGGACTTAAACAGGATGTCACGAAGCACATAAATTCATGTCATGTGTGTCAGTAGCTGGGAAGCCCAATCAAACTCTTCCTCCTTATCTCTCCACCCCCTCAGTCCATGTGAAACCTTTTCAAAGATCATCATTGACTGTGTGGGGTCTCTACAAAAACAAAAAGGGAATCAAATATATATTAACCGTTGTGTCCCCCACTACTAGGTATCCAAAGCGTTTTCACTTAAAATATCTCTGCTAAGAGTATTTGTAAAAATCTTGTACAAATGTTCACAACTTTTGGTATCCCACAGAAGTACAGTTTGACAGAGGTAGCAACTTCACAAGTGAACTCTTTTTCTAAGTATCCAGAACTGGGTTTAAGCAGACCCTTTCGACTGCATATCATCCTGATCACAAGGGCCCTGGGCGTTGGCACAAACACTAAAATCTATGCTCCGCAGTTCTGTCTGGAAATCAGAAATGCTGGGATGAAGGTTTGCCATACTGTTGTTTGCCATTAGAGAGCTCCTCAGAGACACTATGTCTTTCAACCTTTGAACTTTTTGTTTGGTAGGACAAAATAAGGGGCCCTTTGAAAGTTGGTAAAAGAGAAATTGTTAATGATTCCTCTGATCATACAACTACAGTTTCACTATACATTAGAATCTTTCAAGAAACATTAGCTAAATTTGACAATTGCAAAAGATATTTTTTAAAGGTCAAGCTAAAATGAAGCTTAAATATTATAAAATTGCCCATCAAAGAAATTTCAAATAGGTGATAAAGTTCTGGCTTACATTCCCATTCCTGTTCTCCCACTGGCAGCTAAATACCATGGCGCTTATATCCATTTGAAAAAAAAATTAAGACACAAACTATATTATTGAAACTCCTGACCATAAAAAACCACTCAATTATTCCATATAAATAGATTTTTTTAAAAAACTCTATATGCCTAATTCTCCTGATACTACAGATGACTTGCCGCAGAGACTACCTTGTAATCTTAGCAATATGGTTCAAGATCCACTCGATATTAATCATGGATCAATGTTTTAACTCTGATATTCTCGGTAATCTACCTTCATTTTTCTTAAATCATCTTGGTTCAGACGAGATACAGGGGAATTTCTAACCTTTTTCAAATCACTTACCCGTATTTGCTCTGACACTGACCAGGTAATGCAATGTTTTTTCAAGCATGATATTGAACCTGTGCCAGGTAAACGCCTCCCATACGGCTAAGCACCTTATCGTCTTGAACCCTGAGAAAAAGCAGCAAAATGAGAGAGGAAGTGACTATCTACGCAGAATGGTGGCAGTACCAAGCTCGTCACCCCGGGCTTCTCCATGTCTACTAGTGCCAAGGAAGGTGGAAACTTCGTATGTGTACAGACTATAGGCGGCTGAATGTAGTAACTATTCCTGACTCTTACCCCCTCCCTAGAGTTGATGATCTCATTGAAGTAGTTGGTCAGTCTAAATATTTATGAAAAATTGATCTTCTTAAGGTTTTTATCAGATATGCTAACTGAAAAGCTTCGAGTTACATCGGCATTTCATCAACTCCATTTGGACTTTACGATATTTAGTTTTATGCCATTTGGTATGAGAAACAGTCCTGCTACATTTCAGCGTGTTATGAACTTTACATTTCAAGGATTAGATGTTGTTCAAGTATACTTAGATACATTTTGATTCTTTCTGAAACTTTGTCTCAGGCACTTAGAAAGTTTGTTGTGTGTTTTGCAG
>NC_051429.1:920664-923164 GCF_015228065.2 Penaeus monodon | reverse complement strand
TGTTGGTCTGTTTGTATGTGTGGCGAGTGTGTGTGTGCTGCGTGCGTGTGTGTGTGTGTGTGTTGTGTATGTGTGTGTGTATGGGTGAATATGTAATATACACAAATACCACCCACACAACACACACACAACCACACACACACACACACACACACATATATATATATATATATCTATATATATATATATATATATATATACATGTGTGTGTGTGGTGTGTGTGGTGTGTGTTGTGTGTGTGGTGTGGTGTTGTAATATATAGATATATATATATATACATATAAATATATAATTAATATATATATATATATATATATCTATATTATTATATATATATGTATAATATGGCATACAATCTATATGTAATAATTATATGTGTGTTATATATTATATATATATATATATATATATATATATATATATATATATATATATATATATATATATATTATATATATATATATATATAATATATATATATATATATATTATATATATTATATATATATGCATATATATATATATATATGTTGTGTGTAGTATATAATATATATATATCACTATATATATATATTCTTGAGATTTATGATATCTATTTATCATATATTATATATATATATATATTAGATGTATTTAATAATATATATATATGTATATGTATATATATGTAATATATGTATATATATGCATATAATGTTATATACATATCATCATCATCAAGGGGCTAACGCCGACGGGGCGCATGGCCGCATCACCCTTCGTTCAAGCACGAGGATCCCTCGAGGCGAGTTTCCAGGCAGGGTCACACGGCCCATCTCTAATTCCTCGCGACAGGTCTCGTCGAAGCAGGCCCAAGCCATGATCTCCTAGGTCGTCCCACAGGTTTCCTCACCCAGGGTTGTCTCGCAGAGAGACAACCTGATGGCAAGGGTCGCCATAGGGAGGCGAGTAGTGGCATATAGCCTGAGTTGGCGATCCCGGATTATGACAAGTAACAGGTCCCATGCCAGTCTCATGGGTAAACACTGGTTGGCACATGGTCATGCCAACTGTACCCCATGATCGGTGAAGGGGGACTTGTTACAAAAGGCAATCAAGGCGAGACTCCAAGGCACTGGGATAGCATCCAGGTTTCGCCTTACGTAGAGCAAAACTGGAAGTATCAAGGCCTTTAGAAGACACGCAGCTTGGTCCTTCTGCATAGGTTACAGACATCTCCAAGTCCTCGTGTTGATGTCGAGTTCATGGCTCCTGTGCAGACCATCCGTCTACTAGACTTCCTGGTCTGACAACCAGAGGATCTGGAACTACGCACCAAGGTTATGTAAAACTTTCTGTAACTTAAACTTCCTGCCACAAGCATGGGCTCGAACTGAACGGTTCCTCTAACAGGCCTGAATCTTGAGTCTTGGTCCAGTGGAGACCTCTAGGCCTAGGGGGCTTCGTCTCATCGCTAACTGCATCAAGAGCCGCCAAAAGTGCTCCAAGGACTCAGATAGGATGGAAACATCGTCGGCAAATTCAAAGTCCGAGACCTTAATATTGCTAGTGTTGACCGCGACACTGACTTTGGCTAGTAGCTCTGCCATTATCCAGTCCCATACAAGTGTTGAAAAGTGTTGGTGCAGGACACAGCCTTGCCTCACCCCTAATTACAGGGAAGAAGTTCGACATACCCCCACCACATTACGCACTTTCAGTACCAGTATAGAGGCTTGCTATCAGGCCAATAATCTGTGTCGGAATTCCCTGTGCCTCAGGATCTCCCATAGCGTTTCCGATGCACCCGAGTTCAAACGCATTTCTTGAGGTCGCTGTAGGCTGCGAGGCAACCCACGACCAAAACTCACGCGGACGTTCCACAATTACGCGAAGTGCTGATACGGTCTATTGTGGACTTGCCAGGAGTAACTCCAGACTCGCTCCGGTTCTCTGATGCCTCAGTAGGTGGTTTGCGGATCGTTTCAGAAGAATGTGGGCGAGAACCGTGCCTGGTAGTGCTTAGCCGTGTAATGTCACGCGTAGTTGCTTACAATCCCAACGATACCCTTTCCCCTTCCAGAGAGGGATGACCCACGCCCCTCAGCAGGTCAGGGGGAATCGGTACCATGTCTCGCCTTGGGGCAACGTTCGCCAACAGATGTGAGTTTGGCGTTTAGAACGCCCTCTTCACATCGATTTTTATACACGATAGGAGCGTATAAAGCAATAAGAGAGAAGAAGTCAAAAAGCATGTGTGTATATATGGATATATATATATAATATTATATATATATATATATATATATATATATATCTATATATATATATATATTACCTATACACATATGTATAGGCTTTAATCGATTTCAATAGTGGAGAACATTTTGACAAGAAAGCAAATAATATATCAAAATAAAACAAAGAGAGTACATGTAGAAATGTGAATTGAATAGTATACACACTGGAAGTATGAAAATACAAACGACAATGTTTAAAAAAAAAGAATCTTCTTCGAGGA
>NC_051429.1:913164-915664 GCF_015228065.2 Penaeus monodon | reverse complement strand
GTAGTAGGTGACCCACCCACACTGATCGTGCCTGCTACCAAGTCTTCTCACTTCGAGAGGGCAGGCCACTTCCACTTCAGTCCCCCCTCGATAGCAGAGGTAAACACTCATCCTGCGCAAGGACGGATGTTCAAGCGCCTTACCCGGAAAGCTTGCCTGAAGTCTAGGCCTCGGATGTTCCACTCCGGGTGCACGCCACCTCTGCCGACTCCGCCGACACGTGCCCCAAATAAAGGGGGGTCTTGCAGTGCTGAATGACAAGCCCCATCCGCCTGTGGGTTCCTGAGGGTTTTCCCCTCACAAGCTCATGTGGTTGGCGCCGCAGCATGCAGGTGGGCGAGTAACCTCGTTCCAATTTGCCACCCCAAACATTTGCCCTCCAGCGGGACCCCACAACCCGCCTACGTTGCTGGGTGGGGGGGACTGCACCCCTCCCCCAGCACCATCCTTTCATTCTGACGTTGCCGGAGGCCAATCATCCCGGGTGGCTAGGGGACAGGAGTGTGTCACAAGCCAAATGGGGCCATAGCTCTGCTACCTCTGGGTCTCCTGCTGCTACGAATCCTCCACAGTTTTCCCTGGGACTGCAAGGTGCCAGTACCCATGGGTGGCCACCCGAGGAGGCCCGCAGAAGTCTTGATGATGGAGAGGGTGGGGACTGCAGGAGAGGAGTATGCAAACTGCTCCCTTTTTCCGCACTAGGCTAGACAGTGTGTGAAAGCTGCACCGCGAGAAGGCATAAAGGCACTAAACACTATCGAGCCTCCCACACATAGCTTCAATCACCTTGCGCGTGAAGCACCCAACCTATATACTATATATATATATATATATATAAATAGTTATATATATATATGATATATATATCATTATATATAATATATATATATATAATATATATAATTATGAAATCTGTATATATATACAATATATATATGTATATATATATAATATATATATATATATATATATATATATAGATATAGAGAATATATAGATATATGGAAATCGGTAGATATATAAGATATATAGATATAGAGATATATATATATAGATAGATAGATAGTATGATATATATAGATAACACACACACACAACACACACACACACACATCGATATAGATATATAGATATATATATATATATCTCTATATCAATTATATATATATATATTAATAATATATATATATATACACATAAATATGTATATATATACACATGTGTGTGTGTATTTGTGCATATATCTTTCCCATAGTCCTCTTGAGTTATTATGTATTTCATATATTACTTTAATATGAAGTAAATTAATTTCCTTCTTACAATTAAGATAAAATGATCATAGTAGAAGCATTTTTCCACATCTGGAGCTGGAGTAGCTTTCTTTTGATCGCCCCTGATCAGTTACAGCAGAAGTTAGTTTGCCAGCGTAAAAATTCTATGGAGACTTAAATACAGGTCATAGCGCATAAAAGTTTATTGTGCTCGAAGAAAATGCACATTAAGAATATTAGGCACTACATAAATAAATAAAGAGATTCCTCCCTAATAATCTTAAGAAGAATTGTGTTCCCATTAGATGAAAATCTTGTTATTTGATACAGTTTCTTGTTCGTCACGATATGTCTTCTCTGGGTGAAAGCATATATATATATATAAAATATATATATATATATATATATATATATATATATATATATATATATTATATATATAATTTTTTTTTTTTAATAAAAAAATATATATATATATATATATATGCATATAATATATATCTATATATATATATATATAATGATATATATATATATATAATATAATATATTAGATATAAAAGCCTTTACGATAAACCGTGGGAGATATGGCTTCTTCTCTCTTAATTAACTCAATAGATTCGTGTCTACGTAATTTCACATCTGTTTGGCTTCTATCTGTATAACTTTTATGCCGCCCATCATATCATTCTCTTTTTTTGGTGAGTTAAGTAGAATGCAATTCTCACAGTTTATAGCATGAGGCCTTTGGTATGTTTTTTCATATGACTAACTAGTTTATCTTTCCGTAAGAAGGCCTTGTTACAAATATCACATCTGTATGGTTTCTCCTTTGTATGTATTCTGTTATGCCTTATAAATTGCCTTTGGTGCGAAGGCCTTGTTGCAAATATCACATCCTGTAGGTTTCTCCGTTGTATTCTGATATGCCTTATTAAAAACTGTTTGTTGCGAAAGGCTTTATTGCAAATATACATTTATATGGCTTCTACTTGGTATGTACTTTCATATGGCTCACCATATACATGCGTTTCCGTGAGAAGGTCTTGTTGCAAATATCACAACTGTATGACTTGCTCCTTTGCTATGCACTCGCATATTGCATCATAGATTACCTTTCTCGAATTCCTTTGTTGAAAACTCACAGTATATGGATTCCTTTTATGCACTCTCATTTATGTCTCACTAAATTACCTTTTTCTGAGGAGGCATAAACTGCAAAGATCACA
>NC_051429.1:905664-908164 GCF_015228065.2 Penaeus monodon | reverse complement strand
ACTCTAAAAATCTTCATGAGCTTAGGCATGAAACAAATCCAAAGGATTCGTGTAACATGGTTCAGGATCGTAATGACTTGTTAAGAGCTAAATTTGTGGCTGAGGACTGTGGGAACAAATTTTCGTCAGAAGGAGATCAGGCGATGCACAAAGAAAGACTTGAGGAGGAGTTACAACAAAAGGAAGTATTGAAACGCTTTGTATGTGAAGTGTGTGGCAAGAGATTCTCTAAAAAGTGTAATTCTACTTTCCTATGAGAGTCCACACACAAAACAAGCCATCACAGCTGGTATTTCAGCTATGCCTTCTCACAAAAGGTAATCAGTGAGACATATGAGAGTTCATAAAAAGGAGACTCCATATAACTGTGAGATTTTCAACAAAGGAATATCTGAGAAAGGTCATATATTAATGGATATGAGTTGTTATCTGCAACAAGACCTTCTCACGGAAAGCTCATGTAGTGAGCCATATGAAAGTACATACAAAGGAGAAGCCATATTAATGTGATATTTTGCATAGTCCTTCGCAACCAAAGCGACTTAATAAGGCATATCAGATTACCATCAAAGGAGAAACCATACAGATGTGATATTTTTGCACAAGGCCTTCTCATAGAAAACGCCATAAAACTGTGGAGAGTGGCCAAAATTCTAATTCTCCTCTCATAAAAAGGTGCAAATGAATAACTGAATAAATAAGGAATGAGGCAATACAAGTGAGAATCCAAACAGTTCAGAAGTTCGGAATAACGTAGGTATTGTGCTAATTCAGAGAGGAGAAGCCATATCTCCAAAAGATTTATCAATAAAGCCCTTTTATATCTAAGATACACACTACACACATAACACACACACACACACACACACACCACACACACACCACATATATATAATATATATATATATTATATATATAATATATATATATATAGATATATATATATATATATTTACATGCGCACATATCGTGGCGAACAAGAGAGTTTTATCAATAGAAATAATTTCATCTAAAGGAACAAATTCCCTCTTAACATTATTATTAGGGAAAATTCCTCTTTTGTTTATGCTAATGTTTATCCTACATATCTTAATGTGAAGCTTTCTTCGAGCACAAGAAACTTTTATCAGCTGTGACCTGTATTTGAAGTCTCCATAGAATTTTTTACGCTAGTAATTTCTGATGTTACTGATCAAAGGCGATCAAAGATAGCTACTCCACTCCTGATGTGGTAACTATGCGTCTACTATGAATCCATGTTTTATCTTAATTTTTAAGAAGGACTTAAATTCACTTCATATGAAAGGAATATATAAATTATATAACGCAAGAGGCCCATGGGAAAGATTTTTTTCCTATACTATATGGTAATATCACAAATACACACACACTCACCACACAACACACACACCACACACACACACACAACACACGAGAAAAGACACAACACACACACACCACACACAAACACACACACATATATATATATATATATATATATATATATATATATATATATATTTTAAATATATATAGTAGCATATATATCTATATATATATATATATATTTAAATATATATATGCAAATATATAATATATATATAGATATATATATATATAATATATATATATAGATTTATATAGATATTTATATATTATATATATATCTAAGTATATATATATATATTATATATATATGATATATATATATATAATATATATATATATAGACACACAAAAATACATATATATATATAGAAATATATATAAATATATATATATATAGACACACACCACCACACACACACACACACACACACTCACACTATATAATAAAAACATATATAAATATATATATATATATATATATAGATATTATATATATATATGTGTGTGTTTGTGTGTTGTGTGTGGGTTGTGTGTTGTGTGTGTGTGTGTGTGTGTGGGGTTGAGTGTGTGTGTGTCTGTGTGTGTTTGTGTGGGGTATACGTGTGTATGTGTAATATATATATAATATATATATATATATATATACGATATAATATATATATTTATAAAAAAAAATAATAATATATATATATATGTATAAGTTAATATAGTATATAATGAATATATAATAAATATATATTAAATATCTATATATATATTATATAATATATATATATATTTATACAATATAATCTATACATATATATATAATATAATATCTTATATATATATATATATATACTATGAGTGTGTGTGTTTGTTGTGTGTGTACATATATATATATATATTATATATATATATATATATAATATATATATATATATATATAATAATATTTATATCTATTATATATATATCATATATATATATTATATAATATATATATATATATATCCACATACACACGTATTACAACACCACACACACACACACGCACACACACACCTCACACACACACCATATGATAGATATATAATATATAATATATATATATATATAATATATATATATA
>NC_051429.1:895664-900664 GCF_015228065.2 Penaeus monodon | reverse complement strand
CGATTCCCGATGCACCGAGTCGTTTGACTCGGTGCATTCTTGAGGTCGATGTAGGCCTGCGAGCACCCACGACAAACTCACGACGGCGTTTTCCACAATTACTCGAAGTGCTAGTATACGGTCTATTGTTGACTTGCCAGGAGTAAATCCGACTGCTCGGTCTCGATGCCTCAGTAGTTGTTGCGGATCCGTTTTTCAGCAGAATGTGGGCGAGAACCTTGCCGGTATGCTTACATGGTAATGTCACGGTATTTGCCTACAATCCCAACGATCCCCTTTCCCCTTCCAGAGAGGGATGACCACGCCCCTCAGCAGGTCAGGGGAATGGTACCATGTCTCGCCGGGGGCAAATTGTCTGCCACCCTGCCACAATGTAGTTTGGCGTAGAACGCCTCTTTCAATCGATTTTTAAATATACATCGTAGGAGGCGTCAAAAGGCATAAAGAGAAGAAGTCAAAAGCATGTCTGTAATTATATATATATGTATTATATCTATACTATATATATATATATAATATATATATATAATATATATACATATACACATATGTATAGGCTTTTACATCGATCTTCACTAGTGGAGAACTTTTTACAAGAAAGCAAATATATTAAATAAAACAAAGACGTACATGTAGAAATGATTAATTGAATAGTATACACACTTGAAATGTATGAAAATACAAACACTATGTTTAAAAAAATATCTTTCTTCGAGACAATGGTTTGCAGCAACACTCGGCAATTTGGAGGCATGCTTCCAAGGCATTTTTCAGAAAACGTCGTGGCTCCTTGATGAACCTATACTTGAATATTATTGTTATATTTCTACCCGGTAGATTACATTAGGACACTTTGGTATAGGTATAGGGCACTATCGTTTTTATGATCTGTAGTTGCGCTTCCTCAATGCGGTCTCTCAGAGTACATCTATCCCACACCCCAGCATCACTAGGCCACCCCTTGCTTCAATATCGACATACACGAATTTATTGACTGGCATCCAAGACAATATTATGATGCTATGGTGTGTTTTTGTAATCAAAATACTCAGACCCTGAGTTACGGAGTTGACAGGATTTCTCCACTAGTATTCTTTTGGCCATCCAAAGTCCCCAACAACAGGGGAAAAATTCCCACGTACCATGGAAGGCAGACGCTACGCTTGCCATTCTTTTTGATGTCGTTGGTATTTTCAGGTATGTCCTCTAACAACAGCATAAATAGCCTGGCAGTCTTCAGGAATTATAGCTGATAATAAGGTTGTGGCTGATCGGGTACACCATGATAATGAACGCCGTGACTTTCCTATGGCACTGGTCAACAGGAAAAAAAATTTGTCATAATTTTTACCTGATTTTAGACAATTTTTGATCGCTGAATCCAAAGATAACATTGATTTTGCTCAATGAGGTTTATATTTTGTTCTATCGCCCAAAATTTTAAAAAAAAATTTGTCTTTTACAGTTTTGTTCATACATAAGGGTATTAGGCATTTCGTGCGGGTATTACGATATAATTTTCAAGTTGCAACCGCAACATTTTTGCTAACAGTATTATTTTCCTTATCAGATTGAAATGTAGGATTCGTCCAGAAGGTCTTGCTAGAAATACGCCGGATGTATTCTGCTACAATCAGCGGCGATACACCGTTGCTTCCTAATAGGAAACCGTCCCAATTTCGTAAAGGCGTGCTTATCATGGCTTATTTTGGCATGAAACTTGGTGATCAGGACAAGCTTGGGCGCTCACATGGTCCTGCAAGAAATGCACACCACCGATATCTACGTCGCTGGACCCTGGAAGAAGGACGAGCTGAAGTTGATTCCTATGGTTTGGAGAGAGCCGAAAAACCATGTCAGTGACTGTTACTTCTGCGCTTATTTAATTTTTACTGGGATCGACAGAAAGAACCAGAGAGCCTCAAGTATCCTGATCTTGGAATCAACAACGTCGTCCTGTACCTCACTGTGCGAAGTTCCAGTACCTGTCCAGCAGAACTTCCTGAGTAAGTAACGACGAATTCCTCCGTATTAAGACAATGAAGAAGTAGTTTCCTAGCGATGATGCCGATGACGCTCCGCATCCATTTTCCCAGAATTAGCTCAATGATCTTGTCTGTGACCTCAACTTGCCAAAGTCATCCGACGAATTGTTTGACATCAAGACTGAATAGAAAAAAACCTTCTTTCTGACAGTACTCGCAATCACTTTCTACCGCAACAGACATCTTCTCTGAGAAAAAAGAACTTGTGTACTTGTATAGATGTTTCACAGTTCTGCACATCTTGGATTGGCCACAGTACCAACCTGTAGATGGACACTGTTTTATTGACAGCAGCAGAGATCGCTGAAGCCTTTCGGTGCACAACGGCAACCAGTTTTGCTCTCATACCCTGGCTCACCCAACTCGACTACACTGAAGGAGATGTATATGAGGTAGTATCTGCTGGATGAAAAATTCGTTTTTTATTGTCAGCATGAGTGATGATCTGTGTTGACCTGAAGACTGTGAACCTTTTTGTTGGGACCCCAGTCCGGTTTCACCAAGTACCCGTACTTTCTGTGCATGTGGGATAGTAGGTGAACCGAGCTCAGCATTACACGAAAAGGATGGTCTCTGCGGGAGGAATTGGAGCCTAGCCGATCAAAGACGGTCCTCAACCCCCTCCTGTTGACAGAGGCAGTATATCTCCATCCCTGACATTAGCTTGGCTTGATGAGCAAACATCTAGTGTTCATGCATCTTCTTTATTAGTGTCCTGTCTACTGATCACTGATCAATTATGATCGATGTTCGGCAGTTGATCAGTAGATATTGTAATAGTTACCAATGTTAACAATGTTGATGTCAATACAGATACCGATCAATGTTTGCAACGTTGTCGATAATTTATAAATCGGGTGGAAAACAAAAAAGATATAATATATCGGATGTATAATAACGCAATAAACCCAAAAATAGCCGCTCTAATGTATTCCAATGTATTCCCCAATCGTAAAAAAAAACGATCGTGAAATGGATGGCATTTTTGGATTCACGATGCAGATGTGCTCCTAAATCAGTGGAAAAAAACTAAGACAACCTTAAAAAAATATTTTTTGTAACCCAGTGGTAATATAAATAAATAATAATACTTATATAATAATGATAATAATAATAATAATAATAATAATAATAAATAGTAATAGTAAGTTAATTATAGTATAATAACAATAAAAATAATAATAATAACAATAAAATTATCATACTACATAAAAATTATAATAATAACAATAACCATCGGCAGAAAGAAATGTTAGAAATACTAACACACTGATAACGAAAATGATGTTACTATGATAACAGGATATATATATACTATATATTATATATATGTATAATATATATATATATATATATATATATAGATAATCTACTACATACATAGACATACATATATATATCTATATCTATTAATATATATATATCTATTATATATCTATATTATATACATAGATATATATCTATATAATATATTCTAGTATTATATATCACGCCATATATCATATTATATCTATATATATCTATATATTATATATAAATTAATATATGTGTGTGGTGTGTGTGGTGTGGTGTGTGTGTGGGTGTGTGGTGTACACACACACACACACACACACCACCACACACACACAACACACATATATATATATATATAGATATATATATATATATATATATATATATAATATATAATACATATATATACATATATATATATATATATATATATATATATATATATATAGATATATATAATATATATATATATATATTGTATATATATATATATGTATATATAGATATATATATATATATATTATATATATTTATATATATTATATATATATATGTATATCTATTATATATATATAGATCTATATATATATCTATTATATATCATCACATCAAAGGGCTACCCCGACGGTGGCGCATGGCCGCATCCACCCTCGCTTCCAGCCACAGGATCCCTCAGCCGAGTCTCCAGGCAGGCCCACGGCCCATCTCTAGTTCCTCGCTACAGGTCTCATCGAGGTGCCCAAGCCATGACCTCCTGGGTCGTACCACAGGCCTCCTCCACCCAGAGTTGTCTCACAAAGGGAACAGGGAAACGAGCTAGGTGCCCATATACCATGAGTTGGTAATCCCAAATTATGCAGGTAACAGATCCCATGCCAGTCTCACGGTTGGACACGTGGTCCTGCCAAATGTGAGACTGGCAACTGTGCCCCATGGATCTGATGAAGGAACTTGTTACAGAAGGTATCTAGACGAGAGTCCAAGGCACTAGATAGTGTTCAAGTTTTGCTTCCATAGAGCAAAACTGGCAGTATCAAGGCCTTGAAGGTACGCAGCTTGGTCCTTCTGCATAGGTGCCGGCTTCTCCAAATGCTCTTGTTGATCGAGTTCATGGCTCCTGTTGCCAGGCCAATCTGTCTATGGACTTCTTGGTCTGACAGCCTAGAGATATGGACTACGCTCCCAAGACATGTAAAACTCTCTGTAACTTCAATGTCCTCGCCGGAAACATGGATCGACTGAACGGGTTCCCCTAACAGGAATCAGCAAGATTCCTGATGAACTGTTCCTTGTCCCTTCTCAGCAGTGTCCGAGCCCTACGCACCATGGAGCGACGCAAGACTTGATTACCATTCAGCTGAGCCATGCGACACACCTTCAGTGCCTCTAATTGTCTCCGGAGATGATTCTGTCTTGCTCTTGGGCGTACGCCAATGGACTCCTGGGCTGCTTTGAGTGTTACATGCTTGAGGAACTCCTACAGAACAATTGGGTCCATCAGAGACTGCCATGGCGAACCCACGTGCCACAGAACTCGGCACTCCGGTAAACCCTACAGTTCTGAAGGATCCTCAATCCCATGCTAACAAGAATGTGGTTGATCTCCTTGGCCACTGTACCCGTATTGCTGTACAATGTCCAGCGATGCGGGTTTGAGCACTG
>NC_051429.1:865900-875900 GCF_015228065.2 Penaeus monodon | reverse complement strand
CCATCAGGTAGAAGGGCAGGACGCCGTCCCTTATGGACTGTCTGCGACGCGAAGTTCATTTAGGAGGTTAATGGACACACTACGGTCTTTTCTGTCCATCCACTGCCTCATCTACAGTCTTTTTGGCTTTTTCTGTTAATTCTTCTGTAATTCAAGGGCTGTGGCAGACTGAGTAAAGGCCACTACAGCTGAAAAGTAGCCCATAAAAGCCTCCTCGATGGAAAGTGCCATTGTTTACGTTTGTGAACGCTGAGGTAAGATGATGGTTCTCTCCGAAGGGACACTGAATGTAGTGTGACCAATCCCTGTTTGTAGCTGGCGGTCCTATCATAGGACAAAATAAACTAATGTGACCTTTGCTTTAGTAGTGTGTGTTCGTTGAGTGGCGTGTACTTTGAATTTGAAAGAAGGCAACTTGTATGTAATATATCTATCTATCTATCTATATATATACATCTATCTATACACATGTATATATATACATATACATAAATATATATCATATGTGCATATATATATACAGACAGGTATATACATATATACAGACATATATATATATATATATATATATATATATATATATATATATAATATATATATATACATATATATGTATATATATATATATATTTTTATATATATATATATATTATATATATATATAAAATATATATATATATATAGACACACACACCACACACACACACACTCGCACCCACACCCCACACACCACATACACACACACCACACACACAAACACACACACACACACACACACAGATATATATCTATATATATCTATATATATATATATATATATATATATATATATATATATATATATATTATACACACCACCACACACACACAGATATATATATATATATATATATATATATATAATATATATATATATATATTATATATAAATATATATTTATTATATATTATATAAAATATTATTATATATATATATATATATATATATATATATATATATATATAATTTTATCGTATTGTGTTTTTTTTTAACAATAGGTTCATGTTTGAGCCGCCGTGGTCACAGCATGATACTTAATTGTAGTTTTCATGCTGTGATGATATTACCCGGAGTGACCTAGGTTCGAGTCCTGGTCAGGGAGGGTTGTTATTTATCGATATCAATGCGGCATTGCATTATTCCATCTTTCATAAATATACCTCAGGATATCTGACTTAGGTTTTGAATTGCTAAATCAATTTCCACCGAGTGCCCACGGGGAGTGAGCGTAAAACTTCGCTGTCATTACTAAAGTATGAGTAGACAGGAAAGTCTATGGACTAGTAAGATCCTAGTTGCACACTCCTTTTAGTGAGTCGTGTGGCATGGTTGGTTTAGCACTGGCCTCCGGTTTCATACCCGGAGTGACCTAGGTTCGAGTCCTGGTCAGGGGGGGTTGTTATTTATCGATATCAATGCGGCATTGCATTATTCCATCTTTCATATATATATATATATATATATATATATATATATATATATATATATATATATATATATGTAGGTGTTTGTGTTTATATAAAATGCACACATATATGTTTGTGTTTTTTTTATGGATCAAGTGCCGGAAAAAGTATGAGCTTTATGCAAATGAACAAATGCCGGATAAATATCTTGTGAATAAGTTTATAATACATATTCTGTTATATTACAATAAATGAAAGTTCAATGGAAAATCTTCCAATTAAGATGAATGAAGAATTATATTATTACATAAAACAGACACAAGAAAAAAGGCAATAGATTGCTCTAAATCTATGTACAACACATTTGGAAACATTTGGCACATAGCGTAATCCTGAAAGGGAATGAATTAGATCTGGATATCACACTCTTAGAGCAGACACTTGCTTCAAAGTTTATTTCCTATAAGCTCAGCGTCCTCCTCTAATGGCAGTGAATTGTCACAATCATCGCCATGACACTGGCCACACATGGATAAGCACGACATGCCAGCCCTCCGAATTCCACACTGATGGTAGCGACAGTTGCAGCTGAATAAATAAAACAGGTTATTTGGAGATCGAGGTGTGCCTGAAGGGATTGGTTTCAGTCCGGTTCCGCGACTCTCTCATCCCTGTTCTACCGGAGAGAGATGGTTTCTACGCCAGTTTTGTACTTACAATAACACCCTAAACAAGTATAAAGGAGCTGCATTTTTTGCTTTGCCATTGTAGATAGTTGAAACTCAGATTTAAGCGATGCTTATCCAAAGTTTATGTTTTGTCATCTCCGTGCATAGAAAGGACTCTACTATCTGCTGGTATTTTTAAGATACAGAAAAAACTTCCACTGTCCAAAAAGTCCCAGTATAGAAAATACTTCACGTCCAACTGTGGAATGTACCTATGGACGTGAAAGCTCAATACCATCGGAGTAGGATGCTGAGATTCTAGGAAGCTGATTTTCATTATTTGAGCTCAAAATTATATCATCTCAAACCATTAAAGTTCCTGGGCTAACAATAATTATAACATTAATAATGATAACATTGGTTACTGTAGAGATAATGTTAATGATCTTCATATTATTTAAAATAATGAAATTGGTAGCTATGATGACATTAATAATAATAATGACGATGATGATTATGAATATTCTGTTGTAATCCTTCGGCTATTAGTAATTGGAAGAATAAGGATATTTAAAATGAAATTCATAGTAATGATGAAATCAACTTTAATCAATAATATCATCATAACCAAATGATAAGAACAAAAGAAATGATAACACCAATATATTTATCATTACTATTATCTTATAAATTATAACAAGTAATAAAATTATAATAATAGTAAGAAGAAGAGAAGAAGAAAAAGAAGAATATTAATAGTAACAAAAACAAGAACAACAACAACAACAACAACAACAATAATAATAATAATTATAATAATAATGATAATAATAATAATAATGATAATAATAATAATAATAATAATAATAATAATAATGACAGTAATGTTAATAATATTATTATAATAATAATAATAGCAGTGATGATAAAAACAATAAAGGTTTTGTAATAATAATTCTGATGACAATCAAAATATAAATGAAAAAAAAATCTAAAATAAAAATGGGAATAAAAAATTAGGTAAATGATAATGGTAATAGTAATGACTAAAAATTATTTATAATAGAAATTATTAAAAATATTGATAATAATGATAAAATTAAAAATTAAATGAAAGGGAAAAAATACTAACAATAATAATGCTAGTCATGGTAAAATTTATGATGATAATAATAATGATGCTAATAAAGATAATATTAATCATACCAACATAAAAAATGGTAATAATGATAATTATGCAAACACATAATAATAATGATGTTAATAATGAAAATAATAATATTCTAATAATGGGTAATAATTATGATGGTAATAATGATAATGTTAATGATAACAAATTATACTAATGATAACAAATATAATTTATATGATAATTCTAATGATAATGATGGTAATTGTAATAATACTGATCATGATTGTAATCATAATGATAACTATTATGATAATGATGATAATTTTATTAATAATGACTATAGTTTAAAAGATAATGACAATTATAAAGATAATTACGATAACATTTGTATTAGTAATGATAAAGATTATAATCCAGATAAACAATCTCAGATCGGTAGAATCGATGCCGCTTTTTAGATAATCCATATAAAAATCGAGTTGTGAGTCCTTCGAGCTCAGATTATCAGATTAATTGATCATAGGCAACGCAATTCTAATCCGAGAGATTCAGACAGGTCGATTCAATATATTATATCATATGCCTTGGAGGGTAAGCAAGACCGCGATTTAACATGCATGGTAAGATAACCCCCCAAGGATCCTGAGATGGTACAAAAACACACCATTGACTCGCTCTACACGCACAAAACACTGATCTTTATAACGTTATTAGAAGTAGCTAGGCTCATTGCTGGTCACCATGCAATGCATCCGAAAGAAACACAAAAAAGGTGTGACCCTTAAAAAAAAAGAAAAAAAAATTGTACTTGGAGAAAACTCTAAACCTTGTACACGATTACCTCTGCCGCAAAAGTGGCGGTAATGAAGTTCTCGTGCCAAACGCGTTCAATGATCATCCCGTGTGTAAAGCAAGTTGGTGTCCTGAATTACAGAATAATTTCGGTCAGGCGAGTAAAAACAAATTTAATGAAAAACATCTCGCCGTCATGGATCTAATAGACATATTCTCTACTGCTCTAGCTTTCGACTCGAGTGACCTTTGCATAAAAAAAAGCTTTGTGTGCAATGAGCTCCCTCTTTGACAGGTCGTATGAAGCATGCAATGAACTCTCGTGTTGGGTGTGTGTGTATATACACGCACGTTGTGTGTGCAATGAGCTCTTTCATTGACAGGTCGTATGAATGAACTCTCCTCTCTCTCTCTCTTTCATATGAAGATATGCGTCACATGAAGTCATCTAACACTCCAATGGGAGCCTTTCACGGGCCGTGGGACGGATGCCCGTGCACGCTCCAGTGACCCGTGGGGGACCACATTACCGCGTCACGTACAATGTAAACGTGACCCAAAAAACTTTTTAGTGAGGGAGAAATTTCGCCTTTTCTTTTCACCCGTGGTACCGTACAGGTACCAACGGAATCTCGAAGAGAGGGATTCCAGATATCTGCAAAACCCGATTTATTATTGAATATTTTATCGATTTCAGGACCCACAGAGTCCCCAAGGAAACTCGAAATAAAAATTCGAAATGCAAAGGGAGTATTGATCGATCGAACCGAAACTCTCGGTTAGATTACGTGGTCCTAATGCCCAACTGATCCTCGGAATCTGCAGATCACACGACCCATTTCGATTTTTATTATATTAATAAGAGACCCGTCTATCAGTCCGATATCTATATATATATATATATATATATATATAGGTATATATCTATATATATAAGTATATATAACAACTATGGGTTTTGGAACTCAGATTGGCAGGTTTTCCAAGGAACACTTGATCGAGGAAATTGGGTCGCAATAAGAACAAGTATTGTATCGATCGATCCAAAGTCCGCGTTGGATTGCGTGCCCTATGCCCACCCAAACCTCACAATCTGAGATCTAGCAACCCTATAGTTCGTTTGTTTGAGTGAACGGGTTGGGGTAATTAAAGACCCGTTCCGGTCCCATAAAAAAAAAAAAAAAAAAAAGAAAAAAATATATATAAATGTATATATATGTATTTATATTATATAGATATATATAATATATATATATATATATTATATATAGTATTGTTCGCCGGTCGCCTCGTCTCTCTGCACCAACACCCGGCAGGCTAGGCAGACGCTTGCTATCCACATGGGTCTGAACACTGAACAGCTCCAAGAGACACCGAACACCCACAGCGTCCCGGAACAACGCAGGAGAGGACACGCCATTGGCGAGGTGCCTGGCACCAAGTAACGGACGAACGAATGACAGTCTTCGTTATTTACACAAGTATTTAACCCGTACACTTTTCTATGGCACAATAGCAGGGGGGAAACCACATGTCACACAGCACAATACACGTTTTATAACAGGCAACAACAGGTTTCTCTCAGTCACAAGAGCACAACACGAGGTCTTCACAGAGCGGCACATCACCCACTGCGTCCTCCTGGCTTGTTCCTCTGCTCCTCACGCTCACAGCCAGTTGCGTCATGTTTGCCCCAGGGTCACTTCAGGTTAACACATGCCCAGATCATCCTTTTCATTTTAACCATTGTTTCGTTACAGAGACAAAGACCCACTGGCGTAGCATATATATATATATATATATATAATCACAGTATTGGGTCATTGTATCTCAGACTGGCAGTAACGCGGGCAAAGATTTTTTTATTATTGTCTTATTATATTATTATATTATTATTTTATTATTATTATTATTATTATTATTCTATATGTATATATATCTCTCATAATATATCTATCTTGATATATATTTTTTTTTTTTTTTATTATTATTGTCGTTATGTGTTTCTGTGTGTATGCTGTCAAGAGAGAACATGTGATTTTGTTTTATTTAAGTTATTTTTATTATCATTTTAGAAGTAATTACTGGGTGCGGTGATAGGATCTTGTTAGGTAGTATCTTTTTTTTTTCTGGCCTTGTTGTGACTCTGAGTTATTTATTTTTATTACTGAAATGGACTGAATAATCATGTGTATATTATGTGGATACATAAATGACGATTCTCATACACCTATATCGCATATTTGTTTCTTTACAACCCATGTGCAGTCGTGTGTATTCATTCTCAACCAAGACGGGTCAATATACTCAATGGAATTTATAAAGGTATGTTGCGTTTTTATCTTAGTTATTATTGCTATTGTTAATATATTCATATAACTGTGATATCGATCTTCAAATCTTATTCATGTGTGAACGTGCATCTATGAAAACTAAAATGTTGTTACTCGAAATCACTAATTAGAAATGATCGAACTCGGTATATTTTTTACAGTAAAAAAATACAGGTTACAATAGTAATAACAGTCACATTTATTTTTTATTTATTTCTTAAATTATTATTAATAGCTATTATTATTATTATTTTGTATATATTGAAGAGATTATTTTTATTATTTTGCTATTTGAAGGTCTTTAAAAACAAACAATAATTTCTTTATATTATATAGATATATATATATATAGGTAGATATATATATATATATATATATATATATATATATATATATAGCATTATATATATATAATTATATCTATATATTATATAATTATATATATATTATATATATATATATATTAATATATATCACAGTACATTATCAGTTTCCTCTAAAGCACCCATTGACTCGTCCCTGACCCTTCAGAAATAATTATCATTTTCACCTCACTGTTTTTTCGTGTCAACCAGCACAGTACTAACCAGTATTTTTTGTCAGAAGGAATGATAAAGTTTCATAAAACATCAACCTCTATCTATTGTAACTGTCTGAGTAAAGAACATAATCTTGAGCGAAGCTACATTTTTATGGTTTACGGAAACCTTATTTCATGATGTCTTTCTCTCATATTTACTTTCAATTTATTTATATCTAAGTGTTGATAATTCCATTACGGATTAATATGGGCATCATCTGTGAATGAACACACCGTTATACAGTTTATCTCCGTAACTGCAGATTGTTTTCTGACGAGGTGCTCCGTCGTAACACGTTTACTCCAATGCCGTTTGTACTGCCCTTATTGGGTGTGCTGTGGGCAAAAACATTGTATAGTATCGCGTTCTCCGTAAGAACACACTATGGAGTCGACAAAACGCCCGAACGTCATAAGATTAATTATGATACTTTTTTCTGGTTCAGAATCGTCACTAGACATAGCCTCCACATACAGCAGTCTGGACTTGTAACGTAGTCTTAAAAGTAGAGGGCGAAATTTCCGATATCCTTTATATTAGCAAAAAATACACTCGATCCACTGACTTGTGTTGACTCAAGAGATTATGCAGTTCCTCTTACTTTCCACTGCTTGAGTTCGTCTAGGAAAGCGCAATTATAATCCTTATTATGCACAATTTCGTTCAGTCTCTAAGCCAAAACTCTAGCACACTGTCCTTAAATATTGCTCATACTCATACAAGTAAATTCCGTTATTCTCTCTTTTTTTTTTTTTTTTTTTTTTTTTCTTGTTTTGATACTGTTATAACCATAGATTGTATCTCGTCATGTTATAAACACACGTCTCCTATTACTGAAAGCTACTCTATGATGAGCGTAATTGTAAGTGCATGTCCCATTGACCACTTCTCGCTCCGTCTGACACTTCTCTTCGTCCCAGTTCTATAATATATATATATATATATATATATATATATATATACTAATATATATAGATAGAATATATATTGTAATCTAATATGTATATATATACATATATATATATATATATTAGGTAGTATATATATAAAGTATATATATATATATAGATAGTATATATATATATATATATATAGTATGTGTCTGTGTGCGTGCGTGCGTGCGTGCATGCTTTTTTGTGCGTGTGTTTGCACATGTCTACGTTTGTATATTTTTATTGATATATTATTAATATCTTCCGGTTCTGTAAGTTTTGTATTTTATATAGGTGATTTATGATATTTCGCTATTTTTTTTTATTTATATTGAATAAATTTAGTATTTATATAATAATTAGATTATTATTATTTTATAACACAACATTTCATTTCATCTTATCAGCACTACCGGTCACCTTCACCTTATCCGTCACTTCACTTCACCTTACCTCTCCACAACTCACCTCGCCTTACTTTCACTTTATTTTACCTCGCCTCACCTTACCTCACCTCACTCTACTTCACCTCATCTCCGCTGGGTGACCTAGCTAACGACCAGTCGCATTCTCTACCCCTCCATTCCATTTCGCTATAAAAACACAAGCGAAATATAGGTGTTACCAGAAATGGGGAGGAGGGTAGCTCCCGTCTAGAGGCTGGCTCTTGTCTTGGCTTGTCTTGCCTGGGGCTCTTGGGTCTTTTTTACTTTGTTTGTTTGTTGTTGTTGTCGTGTTGTTGCGATATTTTAGGGCCTATATTCTAAGTGTCCATATTTCTAAACTTGTAATGTGACCATATAGTACCCGTCATATTTATACCCTGGTATTTTTATTATTAAAAAAAATATATTATATATCTTCATATAATGGATAGTTATATATTAAAAAAATAATTATATATATATAATATATATACATATATATACACATCTGAATTTAAATTTGTCCCCCCTCCCCCCGCTCGTTATTCTCTCTCTCCTCAGCAACCCACGGGAAAGGTAGATCATTTGGTGACGATGATAAAACAGGAGATTGCGATAGTCCGCTCAATCAGAGATTCGATCTCAAATGAAAATATACGCACATTCTCACAGATTTACCTACAAACTACCGAGAGATGTATTTCACGAAAACCAGCGACTACTACCAAGAACTCTTCACCCACTTATGTCAGAATGGTATGTATTAAGTAATTAAATTTTTTACATATATATTAATTTATTAATTATATAAATATATAAATTAATTATATAATAATAACAATTATATTATATATGAATATATTATAATTATTAATATAATAATATTATTTATTCTTATTATATAACTATATTTTAATATTCTCCTCTTTCAGTTGAAAACTCATAGTGTTAAAACGATGGCGATTTTCGCGAGTCGAGCAGAAATCAACTATTGAGGGAAAACCCGAGGAGACACCCAGACCCTGGGGCACTTAACCCGGATTTGATCTCACAATATCCTCATCGCCTGATTGCCGTATTCAAGGATAATTCTTCATATCACTCTTGTTTCCAGTATTTCACAAACAGGCAAAGACGGATATCTCCATTCTTTAAGATGCTTTTGGAACTATACATGCCTAACTCACCTTCCCAAAACTTTATTTCGATTTCGTCATCTGATTCTTGAAGGCTTTTAAGGTATTGCTACACCAGTGGGTCTTTGTCTCTGTGCGAAACATGTGTTTACATGAAGGGACCTGGGTAAACATGACGCAGCTGGCTGTGGAGCGGAGAGCGAGGAAACACGCCGGGAGACGCGTTGGGTGCTGCTCCTGTGACGTACCTCGTGTGTGCCTTGTACCTGAGATAAACCTGTGTTGCCCTGTTATAGCTGTATTGTTCTGTGTGACAGGCGGTTTCCCCCTGTATTGTGCCTATAAAAGTGTACGGTAAATAACTTGTGAAAAGAAATGAAAGACCTGTACATTTTTTTTTTTTGTGTTTACTTCGTGCCCTGCTCGCCACTTGGCGTTTTCCATTCTCCTGGTGGTCGGGGCGCTGTGGTGTTCGTGCCTCTTGGAGCTGTCAGTGTTCACTACCCTGTGGATAGCACGCCGTCCTGCCTACCCTGCCTTGTGTTTGGGGGCAGG
>NC_051429.1:854523-857023 GCF_015228065.2 Penaeus monodon | reverse complement strand
ATATATATATATATATATATATATATATATGTTAGTGTTTTGTATTGTGGAGTGATTATATATGTATTATACACACATACACACACATACCACACACACACACACACACACACACACACACATATATATATATAATATATATATATATTAATATATATATATATATATATATGTGTGTGGTTGGTGTTGTGTGTGTGTGTGTGTGTGTGTGTGTGATTGTGTGTATGATAATATTATATATAAAATATACAACACTACACACATCACACACCACACAACACACAACACATATATATATATATATATAATATATATATATATATTATATATATATATGTGTATCTTTTGATGTATGTTTGTGTGTGTGTGTGTATTGTATTATATATATATATATATATATATATATATATATATATATATATATATATATATATATATATATATATATATATATATATATATATATATATATATATATAATATATATATATATATTGTTATATAATATATATATATATATATATATATATATATTTTATATATTATATATATATATATATATATATATATATATATATATGTATATATATATATATATATATATATATATATATATATATATATATGTATATGTATATATATGTATATATATGTATATATATGCATATATATGTATATATATATCATCATCATCAAGGGGCTAACGCCGACGGGGGCGCATGGCCGCATCCACCCTTCGCTTCCAGCCACGAGGATCCCTCGAGGCGAGTTTCCAGGCAGGTACACGGCCCATCTCTAATTCCTCGCGACAGGTCTCGTCGAGCAGCCCAAGCCATGATCTCCTAGGTCGTCCCACAGGTTTCCTCCACCCAGGGTTGTCTCGCAGAGAGACAACCTGATGGGCAGGGTCGTCCATAGGGAGGCGAGCTAGGTGGCCATATAGCCTGAGTTGGCGATCCCGGATTATGCAAGTAACAGGTCCCATGCCAGTCTCATGGTGTAACCACTGGTTGGACACATGGTCCTGCCAACTGTACCCCATGATCCGGTGAAGGGACTTGTTACAAAAGGCATCAAGGCGAGACTCCAAGGCACTGGATAGCGTCCAGGTTTCGCTTCCGTAGAGCAAAACTGGAAGTATCAAGGCTTTGAAGACACGCAGCTTGGTCCTTCTGCATAGGTACCGACATCTCCAAGTCCTCTTGTTGATCGAGTTCATGGCTCCTGTTGCCAGACCAATCCGTCTACTGACTTCCTGGTCTGACAACCCAGAGATATGGACTACGCTACCAAGGTATGTAAAACTTTCTGTAACTTCAACTTCCTCGCCACAAGCATGGGTCGACTGAACGGGTTCCTCTAACAGGCCTGAATCTTGGTCTTGGTCCAGGAGACCTCTAGGCCTAGGGGCTTCGTCTCATCGCTAAATGCATCAAGAGCCGCCACAAGTGACTCCAAGGACTCAGATAGGATGGCAACATCGTCGGCAAAGTCAAAGTCCGAGACCTTAATATTGCCTAGTGTTGATCCGCACTGACTTTGGCTAGTAGCTCTGCCCATTATCCAGTCCATACAAGTGTTGAAAAGTGTTGGTGCAAGGACACAGCCTTGCCTCACCCCTGAATTAACAGGGAAGAAGTTCGACATACCCCCACCACACTTTACAGCACTTTCAGTACCAGTATAGAGGCTTGCTATCAGGCCAATAATCTGTGTCGGAATTCTCCTGTGCCTCAGGATCTCCCATAGCGATTCCCGATGCACCGAGTCAAACGCCTTCTTGAGGTCGATGTAGGCTGCGAGCAACCCACGACCAAACTCACGACGGCGTTCCACAATTACTCGAAGTGCTAGTATACGGTCTATTGTGGACTTGCCAGGAGTAAATCCAGACTGCTCCGGTCTCTGATGCCTCAGTAGGTGGTTGCGGATCCGTTTCAGAAGAATGTGGGCGAGAACCTTGCCTGGTATGCTTAGCAGTGTAATGTCACGGTAGTTGCTACAATCCCAACGATCCCCTTTCCCCTTCCAGAGAGGGATGACCACGCCCCTCAGCAGGTCAGGGGGAATGGTACCATGTCTCGCCGGGGGCAATCGTCTGCCACAGATGTGAGTTTGGCGTAGAACGCCTCTTTCACATCGATTTTATATACATCGATAGGAGCGTATAAAGCAATAAGAGAGAAGAAGTCAAAAGCATGTGTGTATATATGTATATATATATATATATATATATATATATATATATATATATATATATATATATATATATATATATATACATATACACATATGTATAGGCTTTTAATCGATCTTCAATAGTGGAGAACATTTTGACAAGAAAGCAAATATATCAAAATAAAACAAAGAGAGTACATGTAGAAATGTTAATTGAATAGTATACACACTTGAATGTATGAAAATACAAACACATTATGTTTAAAAAAAAAGAATCTTTCTTCGAGACAAATGGTTGCAGCAACACTCGGAATTGGAGCAG
>NC_051429.1:841318-851318 GCF_015228065.2 Penaeus monodon | reverse complement strand
TGCCTCCGGTTCTCATTCAGTTAAGTAGAGTTCCCTTGAGCGAAGACGCTCTGCGTTGACGCCCAAGGGAACGCACGCGCGGTCACTTAGCTGCGACGAATTTACCTGGGACACGATTGTGTGGAGAAATATAGTAAGATTATGGGAGAAGCAGTTTAGGCTTTTCGTCTATTTATATATTCATGCATGCGATTATGCAACAAGTAATTAAGTGAACATGTTCCACACTACATACTTCATATATATATTATATTATTATAATAAAAAATATATATTTTATATATATATATATTAAAATTATATATATATATATTCCACATACACACACACACACACACACACGATATATATATAATATATAATTATATATATATATTAATATATATAATATATATTATATGTATATATTTGATTATATAATATATATATTATATTTTTATATATATATATATAAAAATATATATATATTATATTAAAGATTTTCTTTATGTGTTTTTCCCCCGACATATACTTTTAAAATTTTGTTTTATGTGTATCGTTTCTTTTTTCGCTGTAATTAATATTCAGTACTTTTTTCTTAGTTTTTAAATTTGTTGAAATGCAGTTTTGATGAGAACACAGTTTTTGATTTCCAAATTTTCCGCTGTTTGGTCCGTTTCCCGTGGAATTTATTGTGTCTATATATTATATAATAAAAATATATTATATTTTTAAAATATTATAATATATGTGGTTTGTGTATAATATTTTATATTATATATATATATAAAATTATATATATAATATATTATATATATATAATAATATGTATATATATATAAAATTGTATTTTTAATATAAAATTTTATATAAATATATTATATATATAATATTATATATATATATATTATAATTATATTGTGGTGTGTTTTTGGTGTGTGTGTATATATATATAATATATATATATATAATATATATATATATAAAATAATATATAATATATATATAATAATATATATATATAATATATATAATACATCATCATAAAGGGGGCTAACGCCAGGGGGGCGCAGGCCGCATCCACCCTTCGTTTCCCAGCCACGGGACCCTCGAGGCGATTTTCCAGGAGGTACGGGGCCCATCTCAAATTTTCCTCGCGACAGGTCTCGTCGAGCGCCCAAGCCGTTTCCCCTAGTCGTCCCACAGGGTTTTCCCCCACCCAGGGTTTTTTCGCAGAGAGACAACCTGAGGGAGGGTCGTCCAAAGGGAGGCGAGAAGGTGGCCATATAGCCTGGTTGGCGATCCGGATTATGCAATAACAGTTCATGCCAGTCTCATGGTGTAAACCCCCGGTTTGGGCCTGGTCCGCCAACTGTACCCCGATCCCGGGGAAGGACATGTTACAAAAGGCATCAAGGCGAGACCCAAGGGATGGATAGCGTCCAGGTTTCGCTTCTAGAGCAAAATGGAAAATCAAGGGGTTTGAAGACACGCAGCTTGGTCCTTTGCATAGGACCGACATCTCCAAATCTTTGTTTATCGATTATGGTCCTGTTTTAGACCCAAACCATCACTGATTCCTGGGGTTGCAACCCCGAGATATGGACTACGCTACCAAGGTATGTAAAAATTTCTGTAAATTCAATTCCCGCCAAAGCTGGGTGACTGAACGGGTTCCCCTAAAGGCATGAATCTTTGGTCTGGTCCAGGAGACCTTAGCCTGGGGGTTTGTCTCATTTCTAAAGATCAAGAGCCCCCACAAGTGACTAAGGACCAGATAGGATGGGAAAAGCGGCAAAGTCAAGGTCGAGACCTTAATTTTCTAGTGTTGCTCCGCACGACTTTTGGGTAGTAGCTCTGCCCATTATCCATCCATACAGGTGTTGAAAAGTGTTTTGGGGTGCCCCCAAAAAAAAGGAAAAAAACCATCCCTTGAAGCGAAGACTGCTCATGGCTTGACGCCCAAAGTGTGAACTGCACCGCGCGGTGCGGTCCACTTATCTGCGACGTGTTGTTTACCTGGGACAAAATTACGATTGTGTGGAAAAGAAAATGATAGTAAGATTATGGGAGAAAGCAGTTTTAGAGGGCTTTTTTCGTCTATTTATACTATCTCATGGCATGCGATTAATGCACAAAGTAAATTAAGTGAACATGATTACACACTACATACATTCATATATTATATATATAATATATATATATATATATGATATATATATATATATATATATATATATATAATATAATATATATTCACACATATCACACACACACCACACCAAACCACGCATATATATATAATACTATATATATATATATAGCATCTATAGTACTATATTATAGTATATATATATATATATATATATATATATATATATGTGTGTGTGTGTGTGTTGTGTGTTGTGTTATTATATGTACTATAATTATATATACTATACATATATAATATAAATATCTATATATATATATACATATAGAGTATATCTATATATATATATGTTAGGGTTATATAGAGCTAGCGGTATTATAATATATACATTTATCTTCTAATATCTATCCTGCTCGGTCATATTATATATATTATAATATATATTATATATAAGGATTTTATTCCTATATAAGATTATTCTTTATACAGTGTAGTATTTCCTCCCTACCCTATACTTATATATCATTTGTGTTACTGGTGTATCTTGTTTTCTTATTTTTCTCGGCTGTAATTTATATATTCGATTTAGCGTTATTTGCTTAGTTTTTTAACAATTGTTGTAAATGTGCAGATTCTGATGCTTAAAACAGTTTATTGATGTCCAAAGTTTCCTGCTTGTTCTGTCCGTTTCCCAGTGGAACTTTCTATTAGTTGTGGGGTCTAGTCACTATATATATATTATTATATATATATATATATATATATTATTATATATATATTGATGTGTGTGTTTGTCTATATATTATAAATTATATAGTATAATATATATATATATATATATAGTTATATATCATATATATATTATATATTAATATATATATATATTACTAATATAATATTATCTGTTGTTGTGTGTGTATGTGTGTGTGTGTATTATATAATTAATATCTATATCATATCTCTCTATATATATCTTAATTATATAAATTTATATATACTATATATCATATATTTATATTATATATAATAATATATATTATATTATTAACATCTATAATCAAGAGGGGCTCCCGCCTGTCGAGGGCGCATGGTCCGCATCCCACACCTTCGCTTTCCCAAGCCACGTAGGATTTCCTCGGAGGCGAGTATTTCCTAAGGCAAGGTTAACACGGACCATCTCTATTCCATACGCGACAGTCTCGTGTCTCGGTCGAGAGCAGCCCAAGCCATGATTCTCCGAGTAGTCCCACAGAGTTTCACTCCCACCCAGGGTGTCTATCAGCAGAGAGACAACCTGATGGGTAATGGAGCGTACCATGAAGGAGGCAGATAGGTGGCCGATCAATAGCCTGAGTTGGCTGATACCCCGGATTATGCAAGTTTAACAAGCAACTCTCATCAATGCCTAGTCTCATGGTGTTATCACACTCAGGTATTGGTAACAATGGTCCCCTGCCAACTGTAACCCCATGACTCGGACGAGAAGGGACTTTTACATAAAAAAGGCTCAGGGAGACTCAAGTGCACATGGAGAGAGCGTCCAAGGTTTCGCTTCCATAGAGCAAAACTGGAAGTATCAAGGGCTTTGAAGCACGCAGCTTGGTCCTTCTGCCATAGTACCGACATATCTCCAAATGCTCTTGGTTGATCGAGTTCCATGCTCCTTTGCTCCAGAGAACCATCCATCATCATGACTTCCTGGTCTGACAACCCAGGATATGGACTTAACACGGCTACCAAGTGGTATGTAAAACTTTCTGTACCTTCAACTTCCTCGCCACAATGCATGGGTCGACTGAACGAACGGTTCCCTAAACAAGGCCATGAATCTTTGGTCTTTGGTCCAAGGAGACCTCAGGCCTTAGGGACGCTTTGTCTCATTGCTAGAATGCATATCAAGAGCCGCCACCAGTGACTTCCAAGGACCTCACGATAGGATTGGCAACATCTTCGGCAAAGTCCAAGGTACCGTAGACCTTACTATTTCTCTACAGTGTTGCTCCCGCACTGACATTTGGCTGTAAGCTGTCTCTTGCTGACACCATTTAATCCATCCATCAGGTGTTGAAAAGTGTTGGTGCATAGGAACAGCCCTTGCCTTGCCTCAGCCCTGACTTAAAATAGGGGAAGAAGTTCTGACATCCCCAACCAGACACTTTAGCCTAAGACACTTTCATAGTACCAGTATTCGAGTGCTTGCTGATCAGGCGCCAATTAATCTGTGTCGGAATTCTCCTGTGCCTTCAGGATCCCCCATAGCGATGTTTCGCGCGATGCTATCTGTGTGTGTGTCGTGAGTCAAAATCATGCCTTCTTGAGGTGCGATGTATGGCTGCAGCAACCCCAGCGACCCAACTCACGGACGGTACGCGCGTGTTTCCTCAATTACTCGTGAAGCGCTAGTTTATAGCCGGTCTATTGTTGACATTACCCGGAGTAATCCAGTACTGGCTGCGTTGCTGCGGTCTCTGAATGCCGCGTCAGTAAGGTGGTTGCGGATCCGTTTCAGAATCTAGCCAGGTGTGGGCTGAGAAGAACCTTCGCCTGGTAATGCTTAGGCAGTGGTTAATTGCCAGTACGGGTGTGTGTTTACTAACGCACAACTCCCCGAACGATCCCGCTTTCTTCCCTCGTTCCAGAGAGGATGGACCCATGCGAGTGTGTGGGTGCCCCTCAGCAGGTCAGGGGGTAAATGGTACGTAAGTGTCGCGCCGTGGGGGCAGCGTCTGCCACAGATTGTGGTGTTTGGCCGTAAGAAGACAACGCCTCTTTCATCATCGGATTTTATATACATGTCTGGCGTAGGAGGCCGTATGATAAGCATAAGAGACAAAGAAGACCCAAAAGCAATGTGGTGTATATATATATATAGATATCTATATATAAATATATATATATATATATATAGTTATTATAAGAGAGTATATATACTGGTGATATATATATATTACATATTATATATATATATATATTATAGCTAGGATCTAGTGCGTATACTTTGTATATTCTATTTATGATAAGTATATTCTACCATATATATATAAGTATAAGTATTAGGATATTATATATATATTAATATATATATATTAGTATTATATATATCTATTCTAGTATTGTATATTAATATACATATATCTATATATGATCTCTGTATTATGATTTATCTATTGTTATTTTTTAGTTATGATATAATACATATATATTAGTATATATATATATATCTACCATCCAGCACATAATGACTAGGGCTTTTTAATATCGAATATCTTCAATATTGGAGAACATTTTGGACAAGAGCAAATATATTAAAATTAAAACACAGTGCAGTTAGCATGTAGTAATTTAATTGGAATAGTATACACACTTGATTTGTATAATATCAATGCACATATGTTTAAAAAAAAAACTATTTCTTTCGAGACAATGTGTGTGCAGTCATGAAACACTCGGAATTTGGAGGCAGAGCATTCCAAGGGTCATTTTCAGAAGATCCGTCGTGCCCTTTGATACCCTATAAGTTGAATATTATATGGTTTATATTTCTACACGGGTAGAGATTTAATAGGAACACTTTGGTATAGTATATAAAGGCATACTAATCGGTTTTTTTTAGAAATCGTGTGTAGTTTGCTGCTGTCCTCATGCGGTCCAGGTCTCAGGACGACAAGTGTCATCCCACGGATATGCGACACTCTCCAGCAGCACTAGCACACCCCTTGGCCTCAAATATCGACAGAACTACAAGAATTGTATGACTGGCATCCAACAAGAACTAATAATATGATGCTATGGTGTTTGTATCAAACATAATTCAGGACCCTGATTGACAGGATTTTCTCACTAGTATCTCTTTTGCTCTTTAAAGTCCCAAACAAAAGTGGGAAAGTCCGTGTGTATCATGGAAGTGCAGAGACTCTGACAGCTTGCTTCTTTTGAGTCGTGGTAATTTTCAGGTATGTGTCCTCTTTAACACAGGCATAATAGCCACGTCTTTTTTGCAGGAATTATAGATGATTCTAAGGTTTGGCTGATTCTGGGTACTGACTCCATGATACGATGAATCGACGTGACTTTCCTATGGAACACTGGGTCAACAGAAAAAAATATGTCAGATTACATTTTTTAACTGATTGTGAAACAATTTTTGATGCTGCGAATCCAAAGATAACATTGATTTTAGCTGTCAAAATGAGGTTAAATTGTGTTCTAGTCGCCAAATATTTGTTTTTTTTTACAGTTGTTGTTCATACATAAGGAGTGTATTAGCACTTTTCCCGTGGACATGTATTATTGGGGGGAAAATTATTTTCATAGTAGCAAATAAACCGCACAATTTTTTGCTAACTGAGAATATTTTTTCCTTATTCAATGAATGGATATGGTTTCGTCCAGAGGTCTTGCAGAATAATCCGTCTGTATTCTGCTACAGATCTGCGGCGATTACTACACAACCGTTTGGCTCCTAACAGAAACCAGTCACAAGTTCTCGTGCTGTAAATGCGTTGCTTATCCATGGACTTATTTTGCATGAATACTTGTGATCAGAGGACAAAGCTTATTGGTCGCGCCCTCACATGGTCTGGCCAGACAATGTCACCGAGTAATCACTCTCTAGTAATGAACCATGAACGAAGGACGCGCTGAAGTTTGGACATTCCTATGGTCTTGGAGAGCAGCCGAATATAACGCATGTCAAGCTGACTGTTACTGCAACTTTTTTACTAACTTTCTACTGTGCTTCTATCTGCGCTATTATTTGACTGGGATCCGACAGAAGAACCAGAGCACAACCCTCAGTAGCCTGACTTAGAATCAGGTCACCGTCGTCCGTACCTCAACTGGTGATGAAGTTCCAGTACCTGTCGCCAGCAGAACTTACCTGAGTTAAGTACGAAGAATTCTCCAGTATTGGAAGACATGAAGACAGTAGTTCCTCACAGCGATGATGACGATTGAACGCTCCGCTTCCATTTTTCCCCAGAAGGAAGCTAATGTCCTGTCCGTGACCTCACACTTGCCTAAGTCATCTCGACGAATTGTTGGCATCAATACTGAAAAAAAAAAACCTTCTTTCTGACAGTACCTTCGTGCCCGCATCACTTTCTAACCTGGCAACTACACATCACCATCAAGAATAACCTCGTTTTTTTCCTCTGAAGAAAAGACTTGTGTACTGATAGCTGTTTTTCACAGCTGCACAATCTTGGATGCCATCAGTTACCAACCTTAGAATGTTTATTGACAAGCAGCAAGAGATCGCTGAACGAGCCTTTCTGGTAGCACAAGCGGCAACCAGTTTTGCGCTCTACTACCCGCTGGGCTTCCCTCGACTTACACCTGAAGGAGAAGTATGAGCGGTGAAGTTTATCTGCTGGAGAAAATTTCTTCATTGGTCACATGAGTGGATGATCTGTGTTGACCTGAAGTTGGTGAACTTTTTTGTTGGGACAGCAGTCCGGTTTTCACCAAGTACCCGTACTTTCTGTGCATGTCGGATAGTAGGCGTACCCCGAGCTCAGTATTCACGAAAAAGGTTTATTGGTCTCTGCGGGAGGAATTGGATGCCTAGCGATCACGAACCGTCATATCAAACCCCCCTCTGGCCCCTCTGGTGGCCAGAGGGCAGGATACTCTTTTCCATCCCTGCACTTAAGCTTTGAGGCTTGATGAAGCAGCTTCACCGAAGCTCTGGATAAGAATTGTGTGGCCTGCTTCACTTCACCTTTGCCTGCTTTTCCAGGAGGTTGACCATACAGAGAACATTAAAAGCTTCGGCATCTTGACGACCTACAACTATGTCAGCTCATCAAGATCCAGGATGTTTGAACACTCATGAATAAGTCCGAACTGGAAGCGGGAAGGCATTTGGTTTCTGGTCGTAACGAACTCCGTCACCAAACATGCCGCGTGACTGCCTTTTTCAAAAACCTTGTGCTGCAACATCAAGCATGTTCAAAATGCACTGCCTAGTCTCACATATGTGCATCGTTTTCCCCTAATAAATGCGGGATCAATGAGCGACCGAGCAGTGGAAGAGATATTTCTTCAAAGAGAGACAATGAAGGAATATGAAGGAGAATGGACCAGTTTCAGGGACGGTGGGGATGCGTCTGAGGGCCGATATATCTGTTTGAACTTTTGTAAGAGAGACATCCCTCCTCCCTGGCCGCCTGCACTTTCGAGGAGCTTCAACATGAAACGAAGTGATTAGCACTGGTGCATCCAATGATGACACCAAAACATCTAGTTTTTCATGCATCCTGTCTTTATTAGTGTCTTGTCTACTGATCAACTGATCAATTCTGATCGATGTTCAGCATTGATCAGTAGATATTATAATATTTTACCAATGTAATGCAATGTTGATGTCAATACAGATACCGATCAATGTTTGCAACTGTCGATAATTAAAAATTGGGTGAGAAAACAAAAAAATTATAAATATATCGGATGTATAAGTAACACAAATAAAACAAAAATGCCGCTCTAATGTATTCCACTTTGTAAAAAAAACGATCGGGGAAAATGGATGGCATTTTTGGATTCAGCGATGCAGATTTGCAACTTACAAAAAATATATTTTTTTTGTAACCCAGTGTAATAATAATAATAATAACAATGATAATAATAATAATTATAATAATAGTAATAGTAAGTTAATGATAGTAATAATAACAATAAAAATTATAATAATACAATACCATCGGCAGAAGAAATGTTAGAAATACTAACAACAATGATAACGAAAATGATGTTACTTATGATAATAACAGGGATGGTAGCAATAATAAGAAATATTAACAATGATAATGAAACCCATAATCGTAACTCATAAAACTTATTTTTAGTAACAATAGAAATACTTGAAAAAAAAAAAAAAAAAAAAAAAAAAAAAAAAAAAAAAAAAAAAAAAAAATATATATATATATATATATATATATATATAAAATATATATATATATATATATATATATACATGACGATATTCAAAACAATAATAAAAACATAAGAGAAATAATAACGTTGATAAACAAAAAAAATAGTAATAATAAGTAATGATAATAATTATAATAATAATAATAATAATAATAATGTTAATGACGATATTCAAAATAATAATAGAAAAAAAAAGATTGTTCAATAGATATGTATAAAGATATATAAATTGCTAGTATATATATATATATATTATATATATTATATATATATATATATATATATATAGATAGATAATTAGATATAGATATACACAGATATGCATAACACACACACACACACCACACACACATAAAATTTTATAAATATATATATATTTTAAAATATATATATATTTTATAATATATAATATATATATATGTGTATTATATATATAGATATATATATTTTATAATATATATATATATATATATATTTTATATATATATATATGTGTGTGTGTGTGTGTTGTGTGTGTGTGTGTACATAAAATATATATATATATATATATATAATATTATATATATATATAATATATATATATATCATGAAAAGGGCTAACCCCGACGGGGGCGCATGGCCGCAATCACCCTTCGCTTCCAGCCACGAGGATCCCTCTAGCCGAGTCTCCAGGCAGGCCCACGGCCCATCTCTAGTTCCTCGCTACAGGTCTCATCGAGGTGCCCAAGCCATGACCTCCTGGGTCGTACCACAGGCCTCCTCCACCCAGAGTTGTCTCACAAAGATACAACCTGATGGGTAGAGTCGTCCACAGGGAAACGAGGTAGGTGCCCATATACCATGAGTTGGCAATCCCAAATTATGCAGGTAACAGATCCCATGCCAGTCTCACGGTTGGACATGTGGTCCTGCCAACTGTGAGACTGGCAACTG
>NC_051429.1:829792-832292 GCF_015228065.2 Penaeus monodon | reverse complement strand
AAAACCATACAGATTGATATTTGGGAACAAGGGCCCTTTTCACAGAAACTGTCTAGTGACCTATAAATTCAACAAAAAGGGAAACCATATAGCTGTGAATTTGCAAGAAGCCTTTTCACGGGGAAAAAAACTGTGAGTCATATGGAGAACAAAAAAGGCACTTTAAAAAAACTGTGGGGAAAAGGCTAATTACCCCATCACAAAAAAATTAAATAATGATGAGGCATAAAAAAGTACATACAATGAAAAGCCAAACAGTTCTGAATTGTAATGACGAAAAGCATTAGCTAAATTTAGAGAGGAGAAGCCAATTATCTCCAAAAATTTATAAAAATCCTTTTTAAAATCAAGATTTCACACACACACACACACCCACCCCACACACCAAAACACACATATATTATTATATATATATATAATATATTATAATATAAATATTATATATATATATATATTATAATGTTTATAATATTTTAGTTATATAACTATATATATATTAATATATATATATATTATTATATTAATATATATATATATTATATAATATATATATAAAATTTAAAAATATACACACTCCCCACACACACACACCCACACACCCACATACGATATATATATATATATATATATATATAATATAAATATTATATATATATATAATAAATATATATAAAATATATATTTGCCACATATATGTGGGGGAAAAAGAGACTATCAAAAAGGAAAATTTCATCTAAAGGAACACTTTCCCCAACATTATTATTAGGGAAAAATCTTTTTTTTTATTTAGTTTAAACCCGAATTCTTAATGGAATTTTCCCGAGCACAATAAAAATTTTATTCGCTGGGACCTGTGTTTTTAGTCTCCATGAATTTTACGCTGGGAAAAATAATTTTTTATGTTTCTGATCAAGCGATCAAAAAACCTACCCAGCTCCTATGTGGGAAAAAAGCGTCTACTATATTATTTTATCTTAATTTTAAGAAAGAAATTTAAATTTTCTTCATATGAAAAATAAATATGAAATATATAAAAAGCAAAAGGACCTGGAAGATTTTTCCTATACGATATGTAAAAATGCACAAATACACACACCCCCCACACCAACACAACACACAACACATATTAATATATATATATATATATATATTATATATTATATATATTATATATATATGTAATATATATATTATAATTATATATATTTATATATTTATATTATATTTATATTTGGGTGTGGTGTGTGTGGGTGTGTGCGTGTGTGTACATAATATATATTATATAAATATATATATATATATATAAATATATATTTTTATATATATACATACACACGTACACCACACGCGCGCAACACAAAACCCTACCCAAAAACAACCACACCCCCCACACACACAAAAATAATATATATATATATATATATATAATATATATATTTATAATTTATATATTTATTATATATTAATAATTATTATATATATATATAAATTTTTAAATTAAAAAATTTAATATACTATCTGTGTGTATATAATTATATATATATATATATATTTTTAATATATATATATATAAATAGCAATTTTATATATCTTTTTACATATCTATTGAACAATCTTCTTTTTTTTATTTTATTTTGAATTCTCATTAACCTTAATTACTTTTTTTTTTTTTATTACAATTTTTCATTATTAAGTTTTTTTTTGTTTTTTTTTATCAACGTTATTATTTCTCTTTTGTTTTTTCCATTATTATTTTAATATCGTCATTTAAATTATTATTATTATTATTATCCCTGGTAGTCTTATTTTGTTATTATTATCATTATTATTATCTTTACTAAAATATTATTTTTTTGGGTTTTTTATCAACGTTTTTGTGTTTTTTTTTTGTTTTATTTAGATAAAAATTATTACGAGAAGAATTTCTAATGTTTCCCAAAAAAAAGGTTTTATTACAGTTTTTCTATTAGGCTTTTCATTGAGTTATTTTTTAGGGGTTTTATTTCATTATTTATATTTTTTATTTTGTTATATTCCTGTTATTGTCATTAACTAACATCTTTCGGTTAGTTATTTTTCTTCTGCCAAGGTATTGCTTTTTATTTTTCTTTTTTATTTTATTATTTTCATTAACGTCTATTACTATCAATTTTTTTTCATTATTTAATATTTTATTAATTATTACCGAAATTTTTTATTATCATTTTCTTTATTAAACTTCTAATAAATAATGCAAAATAAAAAAATAATTATTGTTATTATTTTACTCTTATTATTATTTTACTGGGATTTTAATTTGTTGTAACTGCCATTATTGTTTTCATTCTATTTTTATAAATGTTTTTTCATTACTTTCTTATTATATTACACCCCCCTAATAATTTTCATAATTTTTTTTCACTATTTTTATCATTATTATTATCATTTTTATTAGTTCTCTTATAATCACATCTTTTTATTTTTTATTATCATTATTTTAAATTTTTATTATTTTTTATTT
>NC_051429.1:812292-824792 GCF_015228065.2 Penaeus monodon | reverse complement strand
AATAATATTAACAATAATGATAATAATAATAAAAATGTGGATTATAATGAGATATAAAATATGATAATAATAAAGATAATAATGTGATAAAATTATGATATTATTGGAGAGGTGGGTTACTTACAAAAATGAAAGAATGTAAACTTTAATAATAGGAATGATAAAATAATGGGAGTTACAACAAAAATAAAACCAGTATAATAATTAAAAATAATAATAACAATAATTATTCTTTTTTATTTGCAATTTTTTTATTATTAAAGTATAATAAAAAAAATGATAATAATTTACGGTAAAATAATAATAATATTAATAATGATAATAAATTGATATATATACGTTAATGAAATAAAATTAAAAAGATAAAAAAAGCAATACCATTGGCAAAGAAATATCATAACTAACCGAAAATGTGTTAGTTAAGACAATAAAAAGGGAAAATTAAAAATAATAAAAAAATCATAAAGATATGAAAACCCTAATAATAACTCAAATTAAAGCCAAATATAATGTCTATTAAACCTTTTTTTTAGGAAAATTAGAAATTCTTCTCGAAAATTATATCTCAATATAAAACAAAAAAAAAACAAAACGTTGATAAAACATCAAAAATATTAATATTAGTAAAAATAATGGAATAAAATAACAATAATAATAATAATAAAATAAAAATTTAAAGACGTTTCAAAAAAATAATGGAAAACATAAGAGAAATAATAACGTTAAAAAAACAAAAAAAAACTTTAAAATGATAATAAAAAGTAATAAAAATAATAAAAATAATTATGATGTTAAAGTGAAAATTCAAATAATAATAGAAAAAGAAGATTGTTCAATAGATTGTAAAAAGATAATAAATTGCTAGTTATATAATATATAATATAAATATATAATATATAAAATTTATATTTTAACACAATATGTTTTATTAAAAATGTATATATAAAATATATATATATATATATATATATATTATATTATAATATATAAATATATATAATATATATTAAAAATTTTATATTATATATATATATATATATATATATATTTGTGTGTGTTTGTGTGTTGGTGTGTGTGTTTTGTGTTTGGCGCGTGTGGGGTGTACGTGTGTATGTATATATATATATATATATATATATTTATATTATATAATATATTATAATATATATATGTACACACACGACAACACCACCACACACCAAATATATTATATATATTTTAATATATATTTATATTATATATATAATATATATATATATATATACTATATATTATATTATAATATATATTATTTAAATTATATTATTACTATATTTATATGTTGTGTGGTGTGTTGTGTTGTGTGTTGTGATTTGTGCATATTACCATATCGTATAGGAAAAAAATTTCCATGGGCCTCTTGCGTTATTTATATTTCATATATTACTTTTATATGAAGTAAATTAATTTCGTTTTAAAATTAAAATAAAATGATCTAGTAGAGCTTTTTCCCATCAGGGCTGGGGTAGCTGTCTTTGATCCCTCGATCAGTAACATCAAAAAATTTGTTTTCCAGCGTAAAAAAATTCTATGGGACTCAACACAGGTCCCCGCGAATAAAAATTTATTGTGCTCGAGGGAAAATTCACATTAGAATACAGGTACAAAAATAAAAAAGGATTTCTTCCTAATAATAATGTTAAGAGGAATTGTGTTCCTTTTAGATGAAATTCTTCCTATTTGATAGTCTCTTGTTCGCCCGATTTAAAGTGGCATATATATATATATTATATATATAAAAATAATAAATAAATAATTTATATATATTATATTATATTAAAATAATTTTATTGTGTGTATTTGTGTGTTGGTGTGGTTTTTTGTGTGTGTTGAGTGTGTATATTCATTATATATATATTTTATATTATATAATATATTATATAATTATATTTATATATAATTATAATTTTACGTTATTTACTATAATTTTTATATCCCTATATTTTATATATATTATATATATAATTATTAAAATTATATTATATATTATTATTTTAAATTTCCACAACATATATATATATATATTATATATTATATTATTAAAATTTTAAATTATATATATTTTTATATGTTGTGTTGTGTGTGTGGTGTGTGTTGTGTTGGTGTATCTTGATTTAAAGGATTTATGAAAAATCTTTTGGAGATTGGCTTCTCCTCTCTGAATTGCTAATGCATTCGTCATTTTGAAATTCAACTGTTTGGGCTTCTCATCTGTAGTACTTTTATATGCCTAAACTTATTTATTTTTCTTTTTGTGATAGGTAGATTTCCCTTCTCATTTTATAACGTGTCCCTTTTTATTTTTTCTCATAACCCCCTATTTTTTTCTTTCCCTGAGAAGGCCTTTTTGCAAAAACACAGCTTATGGCTTCTCCTTTTTTATGTACCTTATATGGTTTTACTAGACTATTTTTTTTGTGAGAAGGCCCCTTTTTTTCAAATATCACATCTGTATGGCTTTTTTCCCTTTTTATGTATTCTGATATGCCCTTTTAAGTCGCTTTTTGGTTGCGAAGGCCTTATTGCAAAAATCACAGTTTTTGGGTTCTCCTTTTTGTACTTTCATAGCTCATACATGACTTTCCGTGAAAGGGCTTGTTTCAATATCCAGCTTATACTTCTCCTTTGTATGCACTCTCATTTCCCTTAATTATGATTTCTCGATGTCCTTTGTTTTTAAAAACTCACAGTTATATGGATCCCTTTTTTATGAAATCTCTATTCTCACAGATTACTTTTTGGAAGGCATAGCTGCAATATCACAGATGTATGGCTTTTCTTTTGTGTGGGTCTCATATGAAAGTAGATATTTCACTTTTTTGAGAATTTCTTTCCACACACTTCACTACAAACGTTTTTTAAAAGCTTCCTTTTTCCCGTAACTCCTCCTCAAATCTCTCTTTGTGCTTTTCCTGATCTCCATCTGATAAAACTTTTTCCCGCAGTCCTCACCACAAAAATAGCTCTTAACAAGTCATTACGATCCTGAACCCCGTCACACGAAACCCTTTGGATTTTTTTTTATTCTAAACTCATGAAATTTTTTAGATTTAAAGCATTTTGGTTCCTTTCACTTTGCTCCCGCACCGCTTTTTCATTTCCATGATAAAGTGGTTCCTCTTTATATCCAAAAATGTCCTTCGGTGACATCGTCGTTGAAAATCTTCTTTAATTATGACTCCTATGCCGACTGTTTTCCTCATCCGCCAAATATCCGGTCTGTCAGGAAATCATTGTCATCCTGTAAATGGGCAATAGAAAAATAAAAAAGATTTCTTGTGGGAAGGGAAATAAAACAAAATAAAAAACTGCATTAAAAACATTGGAGATAAAAAAAAAGATCAAAAACCCAAAAAAGCTTAAAAACCAAAAAACTTTACATGTTTGTGACTTTTTTTAAAATAAAACATTTTTACATTTTGTTACAAAAAAAAACCAAAAAAAAAAAATAATATTATATATAATATTATATATATATATATTAAAATATATAAAAATATATATATATAATAATATTTATATTATTATATATATAATATTTCGGTTTTTTGCGTGTTTGTGCGTTGGTGTTGTGGTTGGTGTGTGGTGTATTTTTTATTTGGGATTTGTTTTTTGTTGTTTAATTTTGTGGTGTTTGGTTGGTGTTTTTTTATGACATTTTTTATATATTTTTCATATATATGCTTCATTGCTAGACAGATTTTTTTGATACTCCAACTTGGGGGAAAAAGTAAAAAAACAAGCACCACACACAGACCCCTCCCACTCACAAAAATCCACACACACACCCACAAACACACCAAACACACCACACACACCAAAAACACACACAACCATATATATATAATATATATATTATATATATATATATATATATTAATTATATATATTTTTACATATTATGCATATAGTACCACATATACAAATATACATGGCAATTAGGTAAATATAATATATATATATATCTATATATATATAAGTATATATATATATATATCGTATATCACTATATCTTAATCTATATAACGTAAATATTGAATGTATGTATGTATGTCTATACATAATCTATTTAGCTAGATATAGTATATATATAATATATATATATAATTATATATATATCTATATATAAATAAATTATATACACACATATGCATTGTCGTGTATATTGTATTATATTCTAGTTAAAGGATGGAGTTCATATGTTAATATCGGTAAATGTGCTAATTTTTAAAGAATTTTGGCTATCTGCTAATTCATACAGAATTATAGATCTGTTTCTCGTAAGTAACTAGTCAATAGTATAGAGCTGTTACCGTGATTTTAATTCCATAAGTATATTTTGAATGTAAATGCATATATATATATATATAATAATATTATATTATATATATATTATCTTATATATATATCGTATCTAATATATAAATATATATATATATATATATATATATATATACATCCACAACCCCACACACGCCACACATAGTTTTTATAGATATATATAATATAAATATACTAGTATATCTATATATATATCTAGCTATATCTATATCTCTATATATATTATATGTATATAATATATATATATATAGATATATCGCGTACATATAAATATATAGATAATATATATATATGTCGGCGTTCCCTGGCAATAATCGCGGAGGCGATAAAGGGGCGGCGTCCTGCCTCCTACCTGATTGTATAAGGAATTCCGAATATAGAGATATTCTTATTACGTATTAATTATTTTATAATCAACATGATGATGGACCATTGCTTTCCTCTTCAATTCGAATGAGCATAATTAATCCATGCCTTTGTGTTTTTACTGGTTACAATTATATATCACATCATTACCATTATCATTATGTTGAAGTTATTAGTTGTTGTCATTGTTATCGACCACCACTACCACTATCTCTGATTTTTAAATAGTAATAATGATGATGATAACATAATAAATAATATTGATAATAACAGAAACAGCAACACCAACAATAACAATCATACTGATGATAATAAGAACAGCCACAACAACAACAATAATAACTCAACATAATAATAATAATGATAACTATAGATAATACTAACAACAATAATAACAAATCTAATAACAGTAGTAGCATATAAAAATAATAATAGATTAACAATAATGATAATAATAATAAAAATGATGATGAGTGTAAATGATGTACGAATATAGATAAGATAATGATATAATATTGATAGAGATTCTGATAGTTATTAGGATAGGTGTATACTTACATAACTGAATGTAATGTAACATTCTAATAATAGAATTATAACAATACTGGCAGTTAGCAACAAAAATAATACAGTATATAATATACTGAAGAGTAATAATAATAACAATAAGTATTCTTTATTAGTTTGCATATTATTATTACAGTATAATAAAGAAATGATAATAATAATTAGGTAATAATATATAATAATAATATTAATAATGATATAAAATTTATATAATAGTACGTTAATGATAATGAATAATAATAAAAAAGATAATAAAAGGCAATACCATTGGCAGAAGAATATCATAACTACCCGAAATGGATGTAGTTACATGATAATACCAGTAATAGTAAAACTTTAATAAAAAATTCAATCATGATAATGAATAACATAATGTACTCATATCAGCATACAGTAACTGTCAATATTATCTTATTTTTAGGAACAGTAGAACTTCTCTCGTAAGAATTATATCATCACTATACGATAAGAAAAATCACAATAACGTTGATAACAACAGAAAACAAGGTATAAATATTAGTGACTGATCATTATAATGAACATAATAATAATATAATGTTAAGGACGATGATTCAAATATAATTGACACACATAAGAGAAATAATAACGTTTGATAAACACTAAAAAAAAAAAAACAAACTTAATAATGATGATAATTTAATAAAATAAGAAAAGTATTATGATGTTGTGAATGAATGATATCAAATAATAATAGAAAACCGAAGCTTGTTTCAATAGATATGTAACAAGATATAATAAACTGCTAGTTATATATATTTATATTTATATATACTCTTCTCTATATTCATCTCTCATAACCTATCTTATATATATCTACAGATATGTATAGCTCTGTATAATATAAATGATTATAGAAGTATACTATATATAGAGATATATATATATAGTAGATATTCTATATATTGTGTGTGTGTGTGTGTGTGTGTGTGGTGTGTATGTGTGTGTGTATGTGTGGGGCACCGCGCGTGTGTGTGTTTGTGTACTGTATCACTGCTCCTATTATTATATCTTATTATCTATCTATATATGATATATATTATATATTAGATATATAATCTCTATACATATATATCTGGTATATCAGATATCTATATATATTCTATGATCTATAGATGCTATTATCTAGTATTCTATATATATATGTATATACGTAGATCCGTCATATACGTATCTACATAGATCTATATCTCGTCTCTCATATATATATTATATATATAGATCTATATATATATATATATATATATACTATTCGAGTCTCTCTGTACACACAACACCACACACAGCCACACTACCACACACACACATATCATATATATAATATAATCTATCTATATGATATATATATATATATATATATATATATATATATATAAATAATATTATAATATATATATATAAGTTAGATATACATAGATATTATATATATATCTATATATATTATCTATCTATCATACTATATATTTCATCTATTCGTCTATATTATATAATATCATAATATTATCTAATTTATTTACATATATATCTTAGTACTAATATCTAGATATGGATATAGATTATAAGATTTATACATATTTCATATATATAGGCGATATATCTGTGTGTATATGTTATCAATATTCTAATATATCTATATATATCTATATCTATCTACCCATTTACATGTATATATATATATATCTAGATATTTATATATTTGAAAATCTTGTATATGTATATGCTATAATATATATAATATATCTATATTATATACGATATATCATATTTATAATATATATATATATCTATATATATATATAAAGTATAATTACATATATATACTATCTATATTATAAATCGTATAGTATATATATTATATCCTATAGATTATTATTATTATTGTATTATTATTTTTAGCCGGTAGGTCATGTTTGAGCCGCCGTGGTCCAAGCAGATACTTAATTGTTCTGATCCTCTAGGAGTGAGTACGTATATATATATATATATATATATACATATCTATATCATATATTTATCTCATATATATATATCTCTAATATCTATGTATAAGTTATATATATATTATATATTATCTGTGTGTTGTGTGTGTGGAGTTGTGTGTGTGGAGGTGTGTGTGTTGTGGGTGTGTGTGTATTTGTGGCATATTCACCATTCGTATCGGCTTTTTTTGACAGGGTTACCCTTGCGTATTATATATTTCATATATTACTTTGCCTATGTTTATTAATTCTTCTTAAATTAAGATAAATGATCTACTAACCGCATTACTCCCACATCAGAGCTGGAAGTAGCTTTCCTTTTGATCGCCTCTGATCATTAACATACAAAAATATTTTTCCAGCGTAAAAATTCTATGCAGGACTTCAATACAGGTTCACCGCGAATAAAAGTTTATTGGGCTCGACTAACAATTCACATTAGAATATAGGTACAACATCAATCAAAAAGAGATTCTTCCCTAATAATCATGTTAAGAAATTTGTTCCTTTTTTCGTGAGTAGGTAAAGATTAGCCAGTCTCACCAATTTTATAAGTTGTCCTTTGTATGTTCTCTCATAGAACTGACTAGTTTATCTTTCCGGAGAATGGCACTTCTTGCAATCTCACAGCTGTATGGCTTCTCCTTTGTATGTACTTATATGGTTCATGTACTAACTAGTTTTTCTGTGAGAAGGCCTGGTTGCCAGATTATCAAATCTGTAGGGTTTCTCCTTGTAGTATTATATATGCCTATTAATTCGCTTTTTGTTGCAAAGTCTATTGCCCATATCACGTTATTGGCTTCCCCTTTGTATGTACTATTCATATGGCTCACTCCATGAGCTTCCGTGATGAAGGTCTTGTTTGGCAAATTCACGCTGTTGACTTTCTCCTTGTATGCAACTCGTCATATCCCTTAATCTATGACCTTTTCAGATGTTCGTTGTTGAAAAACTCACAGTTTATAGAGATTCTCCTTTTTATGAACTCTCATATGTCTCACTAGATGCACCTTCTGTGACGAACGCATAACTGCAAATATCACAGCTGTATGGCTTTCTTTGTGTGACTCTCAGTATGAAGTAGATATTACACCCTTTTTAGAGATTTCTTGCCACACACTCACCAACAACGTTTCCATGCTTCCTTTTGCTGTAAATCCTCCTCAGTCCCTCTTTGTGGCAGGGCCTGATCTCCAACTGATGAAAACTTGTCCCGCAGTCCTCAGCACAAAAGTATCTCTGAACAAGTCATTCGATCCAGAACCACGTCACACGAGCCCTTTGGATTTTTTCATTGATCTCAAGCTCATGACGGTTTAAGTAAAGCATTTTGGGTCACTTTTCACGTCGGCTCACTCTCCCGCTCTTCACTTCCTATGATACAGTGGTTCCTCTTTAATATCCAGACATGTCTCTCGGTGACATCGTCGTTGAACTCTTCTTTATTAGACTCTATGCGACTGTCTCACCTCATCCGCCAAGATAGCCGTGCTGTTAGAACTCCTTGTTAGCCTGTGACTGGACAATAGAAAAAATAACCGATTTCTTGTGGAAGGAAAATAACAACAAAGATAACAAACTATAAAAAAAAAAAAACATGAGGGTATAACATTACTGATGATAACAATACAAAAGTACATCATAAACATATAGACGTGTTAATAAATATCTGTCTATATTACATTTACATCTTTGTGTATGTAATTTTAATATGTATGTATACATGACAACGTAGTTATATAATACATAAAAATATATGTATACAAACACACGCACGCACACCACACACACACTCATACACCAACACACACACACACACACCACAACCACCCACACCACATATATATATTATATATATATTATAGTATATATAATATAATATATATATATATATATATATGTGTGATGTGTGTGTGTGTTGTGTGTGGTGTGTGTGTGTGTGTGTGTGGTGTGGTGTCTTTGTGTGTGTGTTATGTTTGTGTGTGTGTGTGTGTGTGCATGTGTGTGTGGCTTGTAGACCTATTTTTACATATTTATATTCTATTGCATACAATAGGCTCGACAGATTTTTTTTATTAGATACATAGCACTGTGTAAATGTATACATACAAGCACACACACACGACTATACACACTCACAAATACTCACACACACAACACATAAACACACACACCCACACACACACAACACCCACACACACACATATTATATTTATATCTCTATATATGTATCTCTACTTACATATACTATATATATTAATATAATGTATAAAATGTATATTATATATATAATATATATATATATATCTATATATATATAATATAATATATATATATATATTATATATATATATATTATATATGCCTACATGCATACATACATATATATATTATACAATATATCTATTATAATATATATATATCTATCTATATATATATATCTAGATGTTTTTGTGTTTGTGTGTTGTGTGTGTGTGTGTGTGTGTGGTGTTGCTTGGTGTGGGTCGTGTGTTTCCTATGCATAATTTTTCATAATTTTTATATACTATGCATATATAAGTATAGACAGATTTTTCTTACGATACTAGCACTGTGTAATGTATACATACAGGGGCCCGCCCCCCCCCCCCCCCCCAAACAAAACCAAAAAAAAAAAACCCCAACCCCCCACACAAACACATACACCACTCACAAATTCACACACACCCACACACACACAACCACACACACACCCACACACCACACCCACATATATTACGTATATATCTACTATATACTATATAGACTTCTATATATATATATATCTCTATTCTCTTCTTATGCCTGTATGTTAATCTCTGCTGTTTCTCTCTATATATATATCTATATCTCTATATATATCTATATATGTATCTATCCTCTCTCTATATATCATATAATAATATATATTGCGTATGTTGTATGTATATCTATTATATATATCTATATATATCATATATCTATACTTATTTCTATCTATCTCTATATCACATATCTTACTGTCGGTACATGTACAATCTCACTAATATCCTCTATATATAATCATATCTATATAATATTATATATATATTTATCTATCTATATATGTATATATTATATATATATATATATCTACAGATATATAGATCTATATATTATCTCTAATATATATTACTCTCTATATATCCATATCTCTATCTCTTGTATGTATGCATCTCTATCTCTCTCTATATATCGCTGCTATATATCATATACTTGTCTCTATACTCTCTATAGTCTAAATCTTATCTATATCTATGTAGATATGTATATCCTTATCTATCTATATATATCTCATCATATATCTCTCTCTATATATATATATAATTGTAAAGCACACACACGACACCACACACCACACACCCATATATCTATATATATATAAATATAGATATAATATCTATATATTATATATATAGTATATATTATATATATACATATATATAACCTATATATACTCTATTCATTTTATACATTTTATATATATGCATCTATATGTATATACAGATTTTATTAGATACATAGCACTGTGTAAATGTATACATACAGGCCACACACCACAACACATACACACTCACAAATACACATTTACACACCACACACCACACAAACACACCACACCCACACACACACACACACAATAATATATATATATATATATATATATATATATATATATATATATATATATATATATATATATAATATATATATATATATATATATATATTATATAAATATATATGTATATATGTGTTATTTAGTAGTATATATATAGTATTGATAGTATTATATAGTTGATTGATTATAATATAATATATTACCAAATATAAATATCATATATAATATCATAATTATATATATATATATATATATATATAAACATATATATAATATATATATATGGTATAATAACTATTGATTAATATATATATATTAGATTATTAGTATATATATTATATATATTATGTATATATGTGGTGTGTGTAGTGATTTTGTGGTGTTATTGTGTTGTGTTGTTGATTTTTGTGTATTGCGTTGTCTGTAAATAAAAATATACAAATATATATATATATATATAATATATATATATATATATATATATAAATATATATATATATATATATATATATTATATGTATTTTATGTTATATTATATATATATAATATACTATATATTAATATATTATATATATATATATATATTTTATATTATTATGTTAGTGTGTGTGTGTGTGTTGTGTTGTGTGTGTGTGTGTGTAACAAAAATTTTGAGTGCATAATAACACCGATGCATATTTACCGCAAATACTTATATTTGTAATACATAACTAATTCCCAGTGTCTTATGTTCACACACTCTCTACACAAGTACGCTCCTCTCAGCTAATTGGCTTGGCCTGCCTATCCTCGGCTATCAACGCAGCGAGATTCTTCGCTCAAGGGAACTCTGCTCGACTGAACGAGACGAGAAGAAAGAGTGATTTGACGTATCTTAGGTAGTCTGACTGTACCTTGAGGAAACTGACGCTCCTCCCCCGGGTTTTGGGGATGGGGAATTTTGTTTATAAAATGAAATAGGATTACATGATGATATCTTGTTCTACTTCATGTATGATTAGTTTTTATTCGATATATATATCTTATATTCTGTTATCTTATATTCTGTTGTTTTATATTTAATGGATGGGGAACAAAATAATAATCGTGGGCAGGGTTTGTTATGCAGTTTTCTTATGATGTGTGGAAGGTCGGGTTGGTCTGTAGTTTATATTACCACCATAATTAGTTTCTAATTATAGAAACGCGATTCATAGTATACATTATTATCCATCACCACTATTTCTTAGTAACATATTTTATTACTAATATTGCCCATATTATTATAACTATTATATTAAACATATTGACTATTATTAATACTATAATCATTCTTATTGTCATTTATAACACTACAGCGACTCATTATTTTGTTATTGTTAATTATAAATGAATTATGTTATAATCATCATTTATCATTAATATGTCATCATTATTATAAGGGATTATTATTGTCGTTATTGTCATAAAATATTACCATCTTATTGCCCTCATTACCATTATTATCATGTCATTGATATTTTATATTCCTCTTATCATTATTACAAATAT
>NC_051429.1:785093-787593 GCF_015228065.2 Penaeus monodon | reverse complement strand
GTTGTTGTTATTTGTTATTATTATTATTGTTGTTGCTATTACCATTATTATTACTATTAATAATCAGAGATAGGGGGTAGTAGTGGTAAAAACAAAAAAAACAATTATAATTTCAACAAATGAAAGAAAATGATGGTGATAATTATAATTGGGAAAATTTCAATAAAAAAACACCAAAAGGGTGGTATTAATTAGATCATTCGAATTTAACGAGAAAAAAAATGGACCTCATAATGTTTGCTTATAATGATTTTTACTAATTTAAAATACTTATATTCCGAAATTTTTTTATTAAACCCCTCAGGGGAAAGGGCAGGCGCCCTCCTTATGGACGGGGCCCGCGCGCGAAATTCATTAGGAGGTTAAAGGGCACACTACGGTCTTTTTTGTTTCCCTCCACTGCCCCATTAAAAACTTTTTTGGGTTTTTTTGGGTTTAAATTTTTCTGTAATTCAAAAGGGGTGTGGCAGACTGGAAAAAGGCCATACAGAAAAAGTTAGCCCAAAAAGCCTCCTCGATGGAAAGTGCCTTGTTTACGTTTGTGAACGTGAGGTAAGGGTGATTTGGTTTTTCTCCGAAGGTAAAGTATGTGACCCAATCCCCTTTTTTAGGGTGGCTGACCCCGGCCCTTTGGCGGTCCTAATTAGGACAAAAAAAAAACTAAAAATGAAACCCTTTTCTTTAGTATGTGTTTCGTTTGGGGGCGTGGTACTTTTTAAATTTGAAAAAAGGCAACGGGATGTAATTTTATCTTCTTCTATCTATCTATCTATCTTATATAAAATTATCTTAAAACATGTATATATATACTTTTACATAAATATAATCCAAAGTGCCTATATATATACAGACGGTAATTTCAAATACAACAAAATATTATATAATATATAAAAATATATTATTTTTAATATATTATATATATATAATAATGGGATTATAATAAGACCCCACCACACGCCCCACACACAAACACACTCGCACGCACCAAAACCCCACACAAACACACACCCCCCCACACACACACCCCCACACACCAAAACACATAAATATAAAAAATATTATATTATTAATATAAAATATATATATAATATTTTATATATTATATTATATATATATATTTTCACGGGACCCCAAACACCACACAGATATATATATATATATATATATATATATAATTATATATATATATATATATATATATATTTCATATATATATATATATATATATATATATATATATATAAAATTTTATTATATATATATATAATTTTATAAATAAATTTTAAACGATTTTGTTTTTTTTTAAAAATGGTTATGTTTGAGCCGGGGTGGTCACAGCAGATACTTTTAATTTTTTAATTTTTTATGCGTCATGATATTACCCCGGGGTGGGCCTTTGGGTTTGAGTCCTGGTCAGGGGGGGTTGTTTTTTTATCGATATCAACGGCAAATTTATTATTCCATCTTTCATAAAAAAATACCTCAGGACATCTGACTAGGATTTGAATGCTAATCATTCCACGATGCCCACGGGAGTGAGGGCGTAACTTCGCTGTCATTACTAGATGTAACAGGTAATGTCTATGGGTAGAAGTCTAGTCACATCCTTTTAGTGGTCGTGTGGCATGGTTGGTTTAGCACTGGCCTCCGGTTTATACCCGGTGACCTAGGTTCGAGTCTGGTCAGGGAGGTTGTTATTTATCGTATCAATGCGGCATTGCATTATTCCATCTTTCATATATATTTAATATATATATATATATATATATATATATATATATATATATATATATATATATATATATATATGTAGGTGTGTGTTTATATATATATATGCACACATATATGTGTGTGTTTTTTTATGGATCAAGTATGAAAAAGTATGAGCTTTATGCAAATGAACAAATGCCGGATAAATATCTTGTGAATAAGTTTATGATACATATTCTGTTATATTACAATAACAGAAAGTTCAATGGAAAATCTTCCAATTAAGATAAATGACGAATTATATTAATACATAAAACAGACACAAGAAAAAAGGCAATAGATTGCTCTAAGTCTATGTACAACACATTTGGCACAAAGCGTAATCCTGAAACTAATTAAGGAATGAATTAGATCTGGATATCACACTCTTAAAGCAGACACTTGCTTCAAAGTTTATTTCCTATAAGCTCAGCGTCCTCCTCTAATGGCAGTGAATTGTCACAATCATCGCCATGACACTGGCCACACATGGATAAGCACGACATGCCAGCCCTCCGAATTCCACACTGATGGTAGCGACAGTTGCAGCTGAATAAATAAAACAGGTTATTTGGAGATCGAGGTGTGCCTGAAGGGATTGGTTTCAGTCCGGTTCCGCTACTCTCTCATCCCTGTTCTACCGGAGAGAGATGGTTGCTACGCCAGTTTTGTACTTACAAGAACACCCTAAACAAGTGTAAAGGAGCTGCATTATTTGCTTTGCCATTGTAGATAGTTGAAACTCAGATTT
>NC_051429.1:777593-780093 GCF_015228065.2 Penaeus monodon | reverse complement strand
AACCCAGGAGAGGACCCAAGACCCCTGGGGCACTTAACCCGGATTTGGATCTCCCAATATCCTAATCGCCTGATTGCCGTATTCAAGGATAGTTCTTCATATCACTCTTGTTCCAGTATTTCACAAACTGGCAAAGACGGATATCTCCATTCTTTAAGATGCTTTTGGAACTATACATGCGGAACTCACCTTCTCAAAACTTCATTTCGATTTCGTCATCTCATTCTTGAAGGCTTTTAAGGTATCTTATCAACTATGAGGCCGAGTTCTCAACAATTTTCCTATGATACTTGGTTGCCAAAATTACACTTTCACTTTTATTATTTCGTGCAGTACATTCTTGGCACCTGAAATCCATAGTCGCTCCGATCATTGGGGTTCCTCTTCTTCGTTTCAGGTGTTCCATAAAACCGGTGTTGAATTCTTTCGCGGATTCGACTGCAGACATCTCTCCCGCTGAAGACATACCTCCTGGGGTAGGTGGTCCCATTCGCTTTGAACAGTTGACGGGGGTGGTCCGAGAATAACGAATTTGTTTCTTGTGACCTCGACGGCAGTTGGTGGAAGATTTCTCCCTGTTGTCGGTAAGATGACTGTAGTGTAGTAATCCAGTATGGCATCATTGATTTGCGCTATTGATGTGCCACAAACATTCCCTGATTTCTCGAGATGCTCGAAATCCTTGAATACGGCAATCAGGCGATCAGGATATTGTGAGATCCAAATCCGGGTTAAGCGCCCCAGGGATCTTGGGTCCTCTCCTGGGTTTTCCCTCAAATCGTTGATTTCTGCCTAGATACATCGCGATCGTTATTCTCACTATCAGTTTCAACTGAAAGAGATAATAATAATAATATAATTATAAATAAAAAATAGATAAGTCATTATATAAATAATTGTACTATATGCATATATATTTATATAATCAATCAATTAATATATATATAACATAACAAAATTAATTAGTAAATACATACTATTCTGACAGAAGTGGGTGAAGTTCTTGGTAGTAATCGCAGGTTTTCGTGAAATAAATCTCTCAGTAGTTTGCAGGTAAAAGGAGTGTGCAACTAGGATCTTACTAGCTCCATAGACATTAATATATAATCATACCCGGAGTGACCTAGGTTCGAGTTCTGGTCAGGGAGGGTTGTTATTTATCGATATCAATGCGACATTGCATTATTCCATCTTTCATAAAATATACCTCAGGACATCTGCCTTAGGATTTGAATTGCTAAATCAATTTCCACCGAGTGCCCACGGGGAGTGAGCGTAAAACTTCACTGTCATTACTCAAGTATGAGTAGACAGGTAATGTCTATGGAGCTAGTAAGATCCTAGTTGCACACTCCTTTTAGTGGGTTGTGTGGCATGGTTGGTTTAGCACTGGCCTCCGGTTTCATACCCGGAGTGACCTAGGTTCGAGTCCTGGTCAGGGATTGGTTTATTTATCGATATCAGCGGGATTTATTATTCCTTTCATAAATATACCTCAGGGCATCTGACTTAGGATTTGATTGCTAAATCCATACGAGTGCCAGGGATGGCGTAAACTCACTCATTATCAAGTATGAGAGACAGGTATGTTATAGCTAGTAAGATCTAGTTGCACACTCTTTTTAGTGGGTGTGTGGCATGGTTGTTAGCACTGCCCGGTTTCACCGGGTGACCTAGGTCGAGTCCTGGTCAGGGGGTTGTTTTATCGATTCAGTGCGGTTGCTTTTCCATCTTTCATATATGATTATATTTACTATAAGCTACTTTATATGAGATATATAAATTTCTAAAAAAAAAGTATAATTGATGGGATTAGGGTCACATCAATAAAAAAAGTGACACTAGAATAGGCCTAAAATTCCTGTGGGTTGCGAGGAGAGAGGATATGAGAGGGGAAAACAATTTTAAAACAAATGTGTATATATATATATAATTATTTTATATCACATCTAACTAATACCAGGGAATAAATATGACGGGTACTATAGGGTCCATAAATTTCAAAATATGACAAGAATATGGCCGTAAATATCGCAGCAACACAACAACCGAACAAACAAATAAAAAAAAAAGACCCAGAACCCAGACAAGACAGATAAGACAGAGCAGCCTCAAGAGGGAGTAAACCTCCTCCCCATTCGGGAACACCATATTTGTGTGCTGTGTTTTCTACGAAATGGACGTGGGGTAGGAGAACAGGACCCGGTCCTGATTCTCCAGCGGAGATCGAATGGAAGGGCCCACGGTCTTGCTTGCTACGCCGAGACGTCGTAAGACAACCCCAATGAAGAGCTCGTTGGCGAGCTGATTGGTTCTAAAACATGCTACACCATGATTAGAGAGAAGAAGAGAGAGAGAAAAGGAGAAGAGGAGAGAGAGAGAGAAAAGAGGAGGGGAGAGAGAGAGAAGAGGAGAAGAAGAAATTATTGTATACGAGCTCATTGCACATTCACTCACAACGTGCATGCACACATTGCTAATAGACGTCAAAAAAAAGAGA
>NC_051429.1:772183-777493 GCF_015228065.2 Penaeus monodon | reverse complement strand
ATAAAGATATATAATTTTTTAATAATAAAAATACCAGGGTATAAATATGAGGGGTACTATATGGTCACATTACAAGTTTACAAATATGGACACTTAGAATATAGGCCCTAAAATATCGCAACACAACAACAACAACAAACAAACAAAAGAAAAAAGACCCAAGAGCCCCAGGCAAGACAAGCCAAGACAAGAGCCAGCCTCTAGAGGGGAGCTACCCTCCTCCCCATTTCTGGTAACACCTATATTTCGCTTTGTTTTTACTAGGAAATGGAACCTGAGGGGTAGGAGAATGCGGACCCTGGTCCGTTAGCTAAGGTCACCCAATGGAGATGAGGTGAAGTAGAGTGAGGTGAGGTGAAGTGAGGCGAGGTAAAATAAAGTGAAGTAAGGTGAGGTGAGTTGTGGAGAGATAAAGTGAAGTGAAGTGAGGTAAGGTGAGGTAAGGTAAGGTGTGATAAGATGAAATGAAATGTTGTGTGTTCATAAAAATAATAATAATATAATTATTATATGAATACTAATTTATAAATATAAATAAAAAATATAGCTAAATATCATAAATATATAATAAAATTACAAACTTACAGAAAGGAAATATATCTAATATATAATAATAATATACAAGTAGAAATGTGCAAACACACGCCAAAAAGAAGCACGCACGCACGCACGACAATACAATACTATATATATATATATATATATATATATATATATATATATTATATAATAATATACTATATATATATATAAAATATATGAATATATATACATAATATATACAACAATATACTTATATATATATATATATATATATGACCTGGGACGGAAGAGAAGTTCAGACAGGAGCGAGAAGTGGTCAATGGTACATGCACTTACACTTACGCTCATCATAGAAGTATGTCTTTCAGTAATAGGAGACGTGTGTCTATAAAATTACGAGATACAATCTATGGTTATACCGTAATCAAATCAGAAAAAAAAACAAGAGAGACTGTATCGGAATTTACTTGTATGAGTATTGAGCACAGTATTCAGGACAGTGTTTGTCTAGAGTTTTGGCTTAGTAGACTGAACGAAATGCTGCATAATAAGGATATAATTACGTTTCCTGACGAACTCAAGCAGTGGAAAGAAGAGGAACTGCATAATCTCTTGATTCAACACAGGTCAGTGGATCGAGTGTATTTTTTGCTAATATAAAGGATATCGAATTTCGCCTACTTTTAAGACTACGTTACAAGTCCAGACCGCTGTATGTGGAGGCTATGTATAGTGACGATTATGGAACCAGAAAAAGCATCATAATTATATCTTATGACGTTCGGCGTTTTGTCGACTCCATAGTGTGTTCTTACGGAGAACGCGATACTATACTATGTTTTATGCTCTACGACAAATAAAGAGTACAACGGCCTTGGAGTAACGTGTTACGACTGGAGCACCTCTGTCAGAAAACAATCTGCAGTTACGGAGATAAACTGTATAACGTTTGTTCATTCAAGATGATGCCCATATTAATCCGTAATGGAATTATCAACCACTTAGATATAAATAAAATTGAAAGTAAATATGAGAGAAAGACATCATGATAAATAAGGTTTCCATTAAACCCATAAAAATGTAGCTTCGCTCAAGATTATGTTCTTTACTCAGACAGTTACAATAGATAGAGGTGATTTTTGTGAAACTTTATCATTCCTTTGACAAAAAACGTGTGTGTTACTGTGCTGGTGACACGAAAAACAGTGAGGTGAAATTGATAATCCATTCCTGAACGTGTCAGAAGTTCAATAGATGCTATAGATGAAACCGTTAATTATACTGTGAATTATATATATATATATATATATATATATATATATATAAATCTATATATATATATATATATACATATATATATATAATTATATATATATATATATATATATATATATATATATATATATATATATAGGTTGTTTTATAGACTTTAAATAGTAAAAAATGAAAAATAATCTCTTCAATATATACAAAAAATTAACTATTAATAATACATTTCAGAAATAAATATCAAATAAATGTGATGTATTATTATTGTAAACCTGTATTGTTTTTACTGTAAATAATATACCGAGTCGATCATTCGAGTACAACATTTTATTTTTTATAGATGCACGTACACATGAAATGCGATTTGAAGATTCGATATCAAAGTTATATGAAAATATCAACAAAACAGTAATTAATAAACTAAGATAAAAACCACAACATACCTTTATAAATTCCATTGCGATATTGACCCGTCTTGTTGAGAAGAATACACACGACTGCACCTGAGTGTAAAGAAACAAATATGCGATATAGGTGTATGATAATGTCCATTTATGATTCAGCATATATATACACATGATATTCAGTCCATTGATGTAATAAAAAAATAATAACTCAGAGCCCCCCCCCACCCCATGGCAAGGAAAATAAAAAAAGATATATAAAAGATTATACAACGCACCATAATTATATTAAATGATAATAAAAAACTTAAATAAAAATAAAATACATGTTCCCTCTTTTTTTTTTGATAGTATAACAGAAAAAACACATAAAACGACAAAAATAAAAGAAAAAAAAAAATATATAATAATAATAAAGACAATAATAAAAAACAAATCTGTGCCGCTTAACCTGCCAGTCGAGTACAATGACCCAATACTGATATATATATAATATATATATAATATTATATTATATATATAATATATAGATATATATATGTGTGTGTGTGTGTGTGTGTTGTTTGTGTGGGTGTGTGTGTGTGTGCGTGTGTGTGTGTTGCGACCGACATACGGGTCTCTATTACATTCAAATATAAAAATCGAAAAGGGTCGGGATCTCAAAATTGGAGGTTGGGGCATAGCACACGCAACTCTAACCGAGAGTTGGGATCGATTGATCCAATACTGTTTCTTATTTGAATTTTGATTCAAGTTGTTCCTGAAAACCTGCTAATTGAGATTCCAACAACCACAATAGGTTGATTCTATATATATATATATATATAATATATATTATATATATTATATATATTATATATAATATATAATATATATTTATCGACTGACGTACGGGTCCTTTATTAAATTCATATAAAATCGAATATGGGTCATGTGACTCCGAGGAGGGTGGGTATAGGACACGTAATCCTAACCCGAAGGACTTTCGGATCGATCGATCCAAACTTCTTCATCTTCGAATTTTTATCGAGTGTTCCTTGGACTCCTGTGGGAATTCCTAAATCGATAAAAAATATTCATAATATATCGGGTTTGGCAGATATCTGGAATCCCCTCTCGAGATTCTGTTGGTGACTGTCCGGTACCACGGGTGAAAATAAAAGGCGAAATTTCTCCCTCCACTAAAAGTTTTTTGGGTCACGTGGAAATTGCACGTGGACGCGGTAATGCGGCCCCCCACGGGTCACTGGAGGTGCATAGACATCCTTCGTCTCGCCTTACACCCCAAGCAAGCAAGCAAGCTCATTGAGCCGTCCCACGCCAGTGAAAGGCCTCCCATTGGAGTGTTCGATGACTTCATGACGCATATCTTCATATGGAAAGGAGAGAGAGAGAAGAAGATTCATTGCATGCTTCATACGACCTGTCAATGAGAGAAGCTCACTGCACACACAAAGGCATGCATCTACACAACACCGAAACACGAGAGTTCATTGCATGCTGCATACGACCTGTCAAAGAGGGAGCTCATTACACACATTTTTTTTTTTTTTTTTATGTATGTATCTATATGATAGTCGTATCTGTATAATGATATATTTCGGTTTCAGTTTGAACATCGATGATCTACCCTTGTGGTGTATTTAATGTTATGTTTTATTGTACTTAGAAAAACAAAATATGACATATCGAGTGCATCCCTCGCCCCTGTGGCATGATACGTTATTGCAGTTTGGAAAAAAAGTATATTCTACTATATTGTGCAAACCCATGTTGAATTCTCCTTCTTATATTTGGTATATCTTAAAGAACTAGATCGGTATGCAACATTCGTTGATAGAAGGATCCGGTATATAATAACTTGATCAGAAGCGAAAGCCCAATATGTTTTTATAGTTTACAAGCCATGGGTGTATGATCATAATCCATTTTCGTATTTTTATCTCTTCCTTTTTCGTTCCCGAACTTGCGGTTAGTCGCGAAGACACTGAGTAAATACATCGTGTTTCGTATATGTATGACTTCGTCCGTATTTGGTGCGGCGATGGTAGTAGCATTATTACGTTGCGATTCTTTATTCTAATTCCGAGATGACTTTACAAAGGTCACTCGAGTCGAAAGCTAGAGCAGTAGAGAATATGTCTATTAGATCCATGCGGCGGATGTGTTTCATCAAATTTGTTTTTACTCGCCTGACGAAATATTATGTAATCAGGACACCAACTTCTTTACCACACGGGATGATCATGAACCGTTTGGGCACGAGAACTCATTACCGCCACTTCTGCGCGGAGGTAATCGTGTACAAGTTGAAGTGTCTCCAAGTACATTTTTTTTTTTTTTTAGGGTCAGCCTTTTTTGTGTTATTTCGGATGCATTGCATGGTGACCAGCAATGAGCCTAGATATTTCTAATAACTTTATAAAGGATCAGTGTTTTGTGCGTGTAAGCGAGTCAATGGTGTGTTTTTGTACCAATTCAGGATCCTTGGGAGCGTTATTTCTTACATGCATGTTAAATCCCGGTTCTTGCTTACACCCACGGGCATATAATATAATATATTGGAATCGATCTGTCTGAAACTCTCGATTAGAATTGCGTGCCTAGGATCAATTAATCTGATAATCTGAGCTCGAAGGACTCACAACGCGATTTTTACTGGATTATCTAAAAAGCGGCATGATTCTACGATCTGAGATCTCGAGTTTATAAATGCGCTGCCTAGTGCCACTAAACCTGACATCTGAGATCCGACGAGACAATACTGATCTTGTATTTTATAATTTACCATGTGCTTTTCTTAAGTTGATATATACAGGATTTGTACACATTAATATTTGTCTTGGTCTCGAAGATAACTATCTGCGAAATATGAATGGCATCAAAAAACTATATTTACCTTACAGTGATATTAAGATTGAATTTAATGGTTATACCGTAAACTCGTTGCAGAAATATCAATACAAATTATAAAAAAAATATTTTATTTACCTTAATATACATTTTAGTGAAATACAGTATTTAACAAATCTTATATATGTATATATATATATCTATATATATATATATATAATATATATATAATAGATATATG
>NC_051429.1:752183-767183 GCF_015228065.2 Penaeus monodon | reverse complement strand
ACAGGCTCCTACCCAGTGTTGTCTCGCAGAGAGGACAAACTGATGGGCCGGGTGTCCATGTGAGGCGAGCTTAGGTGGCCATATAGCCTGAGTGGGCGATCCCGGATTATGCAAGTAACACGCTCTCGCCTCATTGGTAGAATGCATCAACAAGCCGCCACAAGTGACTCCAAGCCTCAGGATAGGATGGCAACATCGGTCGGCAAAGTCAAGGTCCGAGAGCTTAATATTGTCCAGTGTTGCTCCACCTTGACTTTGTCTAGTAGCCTTGCCCATATCCGTCCTACAAGTGTTGAAAATGTTGGTTGCAAAGGACAAAGCCTTGCCTCACCCCGGAATTAACAGGAAGAAGGTTCGACATTCCCCCACCACACTTACAGCACTTTCAGACAGATAGAGGCTTGCTATCAGGCCAATATCTGTGGTGGGAATTCCCTCCGAGCCTTCAGGATCTCCATAGCGATTTTCCCGATGCACGAGGTCAAACGGCTTCTTGAGTTCGATGTAGGCTGCAAGCAACCCATGAACAAACCACGACGGCATCCACAATTACTCGAAGCACTAGTATACGTCTATTGTGGACTTGCCAGAGTAAATCCAGGATTGCCTCCAGTCTCTGAGCCTCAGTAGGTGAGTTGCGGATCCGTTTCAGACGGATGTGGCGAGAATCTTTGCTGTTATGCTGGAGCAGTGTAAGGCCACGGTAGTGATCCAATCCCAACGATCCCTTTTCCCTTCCAGAGAGGGATGCCATGACCCTCAGCAGGTCAAGGGAATGGTACCCAGACTGCCAAATAGCAGTCAGGACTGTATGCAGCCCCGCCGAGCCATAGATTCACCCCCACCTTTAGCAGTTCAGCAGGGATATCCACATATGCCTGCACTTTCCCTAATCTCAGCATGGAAATCGCCAGCCTAACCTTGTTAGGGTAGGATGTCCTCGCATGATGGTGGGTCCGCACAGGCACTGCAACATCGCTCGATCAAGATAAACTGTTGGAGGTCCACCTGTACAAAATGTTTCAAAATACTCAGCCCACATTCACGAACCCCAAACATGATCTGAAGATGATCCGTTCATCCGCTGTATCGGACGCAGGCTATCTGTGAGGAGGGCCCTTAGGGTTCAGTTTCTCAGGGCTTGGTAGAGGGCAAAGGTCATTTACCAAGAAATGCCTTCGGCCTCCTCAGCAAGATTTCCTGATGAACTGTTCCTTGTCCCTTCTCAGGCAGCATCGAGCCCTACGCACCATGGAACGACGCAGACAGTTTCCATTCAGCGAGCCTTGCGACAGCTCAGCGGCCTCAATGTCTCCAGGAGATGAAATTCTTCCTTGACCTCGAGTGTACGCCAATGGACTCATGAGCTGCTTCAAGTGTTATGGGCTTAAAGAAATCCCACAGAGCAACTGGGTTCCGTAGTGCGGGGTTCTGTGAATCGGGTCAGAGACTGCCATGGTGAACCACGGGCACACTCTCCTCCCTATTCTGTCCACGGGAAAACACCTCTTTAGGGTGGCCACTGGAGGGACGGGGGTTTTGAAGTGGACCCGCAGGGTAGCCACAACCAGCCTTGGTCAGGTGCCAAAGAAATCGCACTCCGGTAAACCCTGCAGTTCTGGAGTATTCTCCATCGCGTGCTAACAGAATGTGGTCGACGCCTGTACTGCACCCATATCGCTGTACCAAGTCCATCGATGAGGTTGGGGCGATGGTAACAGGAGCCAGAGATTCCTCTATTTTCGGGGACCTTAGCAAAGCCAGGAAGAAGGAGGCTATTCTCCCCCCGCTGCTGGGATCAGATCCGAGCCATGGGCCGGACAGATATCTCGTAGACAGCTCTGTCACAGCCGGATTACCGCATTGAAGTAGCCCAGAACATGAGATATCTGCTTAGGCAATCGTACGGCCAGATGCGAGTTTGGCATAGAACGCCTCTTGTCACATCGATTTTACATACATCGTAGGAGCGTATCAGCAATAAGAGACATGAAGCCAAAAGCATGCTTCAGTCTCGAATGCCATAATACGCTCATCAACCGGAGTCACTCGACTACGGCAGGCTGAAGTCGACGGAGATGGCTATGGTACACCCTGGGAGGTGGTTGGACCATCGCTGTGGCCCAATCAGTGTAGGTGTAACCACCCAACACGATCGTAGCGCTACCAGGTCACTTCTCACCTCTGAGAGGGGCAGCCACCTCAACAGTCGCTTCAATTCCTGACGTAGAAGAGTAACCGCTCATCCCGGCAAGGATCGGATGTTCCAAGCGCCTACCCGGAAAAGCACGCTGAGATTAAGCCTGCGTGGTCATCCGGGTGCATGCCACCGTGCCGCCCCCGCCGACACAGCCCCAAAAAAAGGGGGTCGGCAGGGCTGTGGGCCCGCCTATCCAACTGTGCGGGTTCCCGAGGGCTTTCATCCACCCACACGTTCATGGTGGGTTGGCGTCCTGCCGAGGGCGCAGGCGGGCACGAGTAACTTCATTCAATCCTGACCCCGACATTGCTCTTCACAGCGGACCCACAGACGCCTTACTTGCTGGGTGGGAGGGACAACACACAATCCCCCCAGCGTTTCCATTTACCCGAGGACGCTTCCAAGAGGGTTCATTCTGGGGGGAGGAGGAATGGTAAGGCCACCTCCCTAGCCGCCCCATTACCCCAGGGTTGGGGGTGTGGGTTGGGGTGGGGGACTGGGCGGCAGGAGTTGGTTACGAAGAAAGAGCGTGTCCACACGCACGTGGGCATAACTCCGTACTCGGGGGCCTCCTGCTGCTCCGAGATCCCTACCAGATTTAGCCTGGGACCGCCAGGTACCCAGTTACCCAGGGTGGCCACGAGGAGGCACTGCAGAAGTCTTAATGATGGAGAGGCTGTGACCTGGCAGGGGAGACTTATTATATATAGATATATATATATACATATATATAATATATATATATATATATATATATATATATATATATATATATATATATATATATATATATATATTGTGTGTGTGTGTGTGTGTGTATGTGTGTGTGTATGTGTGAGTTGTGTGTGTGTGTGTGTGTGTGTGTGTGTGTGTGTGTGTGTGTGGTGTGTGTGTGTGGAGTGTGTGTGTTTTAAATACAAACATACATACACACACATGTATATATGTGAGTGTGTATATAATATATATATATATATATATATATATATATAATATAATATATATATATATATATATTATATACAATATATATAATATATATATATATAATATATATAATATATAATATATATATATATATATATATAATATATGATATATATTATATAAAATATATTTTATATATATATATATTAATATATAAATATAATATTAAAACATTTTCCAAAAAAAAGGAAGAAAAACCAAAAAAAAAACTAGATTTAGAAATTGGATACAGTTTCGAAATCCCCCGGGGGTTTCCCTTTTTCGGGACCTAAAGATGGCTTCGGTGGTTTTGGGAAAAAACTGTGTCTATTTTCAATAGTTCTATTTTTTGTATGTGGGTTTTTTTTCCTAAAAAATAGTAGGGGGAACAGGAAGAACGCTGCACTTCGTACTCATAAATGTGAAAGTAGGTCAGGCCCGGACGTAATCAGTGACCTGCAAAAAACAAAAACGAAACCGAACCAATGTCCACAAAAACATAATCAATCCCCGAAATCTTTAAACCCTACTTTCAATGTGATTTTTGTTGTACGACGATCAAAAGAGAAATAATGAAAAAAATGATGTTTACGACGAGTATCCCCAATGTAGGCGACCGGTGACATAGTTTAATGATACAGCTAACCACAAAAACCTTGTCGGAGTAAAAGCAGGATAATGACCGAGGCAACCACTAGACCATAGCTAACGAGGCAACGCGCACCCCTGGCGGTGAAAATGGGAATAACAGAAAGTGACCACGAAAGGTTTAACTAATCAATATCCGTTTTGAAACTTTACTCATATCAGTGATGTACAGACGGGGTCCCCCAATGCAGGTTGACATAGATTAAGATCACAAAACCTTTGTCGAGGGGAAAGCAGGTAATGATCAGAGGAAAACCACCAGACCATAGCAACGAGGGTAAGCGCACATTTTAGGGTTAAAAAGGGTGATAAAAGAAAGATGCCCAAAATATCCGTAACCGAAATCATAGAGGCAGGTGCACAGAGACCACCCGAGCCCCTCCCATCCACACCAAAATTCCCCATTTTAAATTGTACCGAGACAAAATTTTATTTTTTTACAGACGGGGGAAACCATCTCTCCTAATGACTGAAACTGTTAAAACAAAATAAAATAGTAAAAAAATTATTTAATTTCCGTTCATTCAATATACCTTATTTTTAATTTTCCCCTTTTGTGTATTACGAAAAAAATTCATAAAAACTTTGAAAGATTCAAAACAGAAATACACCGCCTGAAACCTGTGAAAGATTCCCATAAAAAGGAGGTGAACTCAAGGAATATCAGTCCCCCACACCACTGATAGTGCCACCAGGCTTTAATCAGATCCGTATCTCTGGGGAAGAAGCTATCTGAGAACCACCTTTGTTTACCGGTTCAGGGTGTAACAACACTTTCCCCAAAAAGACTATCACCACCGACGATTTTGCTTTTCGAGGTAAGTAAATTCCCACAGCAAAAAATCTATTCGCAAAAAATGTTTAAAGGGGCCCCCAAAAAAAATAAACATTGTACCCTATAAATAATCGCTATTCAGCAAACGAAAAACCCACACTTTATTTTCAGCAGGCACGGGAAAGGGCATAAAAAGGTGTAAGATCCCCTCGCCACCCGTCTGACCAACCAGGGGAGCGTTAAAAATTTTTAAATATTTTAAGAAGTAAATGTTTGACAACTAGGTTTGTTTGCGTAATAACTTTTTTTTAAATTTTGCATTTCCAGGGAACGGGCCCCCGCACCCCCCACTCTCCCCCAAACCCAGGTCGTCTGAATAGTCCCCCAAAAACCCCGGCCCGTCAAGGGTTTTTCGCCAGAGCCACCCCCTGTTTAGTGAATGGAAAAACGGTGATAGTGACATGAAGTAATAGTGAAAGAGAAGATGAGATGTTGTTTTTCCAGGGGCGCGCACTTTAATTAGGAGAGAAAGTTTAAAGGGGGACCGAAACGGGGATTTTAATTTTCCCGGGCCCAAGCCCACCCGTCACCGGTTGATTACTTACGCAGAAAAAAGAATATTTCACAGAATTTAAAAAATTCCCCGCTCTCACTGGGTTTGTCCCCCCCAACCCACAAAAGTATACCGGATCCCCAACCTCCCGACAGATTCACTCCGGTAGGGGAAACATATTAAAAAAAAATATCAATATGAGCTATGAAATTTTAAAAGTGAAGACGATTGCAGAAGATTGTATGGGGGTGGGCCGGGGGGCAAAGCTAAATCGAAGAGGGCGTCAGGAGGGAAGCGCACGACCTGGAAACATTAATGCTCACAGCATAACAAACCCCAAAATTTACCCCCCCAAGCAGGACGAATGGGGTTACCCTGCAGAGCCGAGGAGGAAGATATTAAAACCCCCAAAGGGAAACACCGATGCGTTATACGACCCCTCGCAGTGGAAAAAACAGCTGAGGAAAATAAGACAATCTCTAACCAGAGGGTTTTAATCCCCCCGCCAATGTGCTCGACACTTTCGAACGATGTGTAAAAGTTCCACCTTTGGGGAAACTCTCGGAGAAGGAAAGAGACAAAACCTCTCTATAATGATATACTTCGAAAAAATCCTTTCAGCGGAAATAAATACGCGAAGGACGGTGAGAAAAGGAAGAGAAGACAAAAGAAGCGTTGCGTCTTCCCCGTTTTCAAAAAGAAAACAGCCTTCTGATACAGATTTAATAGTTTTTAAGATGCTTTCGCAAAAACGAGGGAGGAGCCCCCAAAAACTTTTGCGCAGTGTCTCACCCTTTTCCGATCAAAAAATTAGTAAAACCCCACGGAGAGGGTGGATTTCCCGATAAGAAATTACCAACCTCAGGGAGCAAAAAACTGCCTTAAAAATTAGGGGAAAAAACATTTGGACCGTACCATCTGCATCTATGACTTTGAAGCTCAACAAGAAGAAGGAGGGGGAAGAGGTTAGTAAATAAAGCCTTGCTATAGAACATCATAATAGATAGACAAGGTGAAGTGGTTGACAGTTTCCGGTATAAAGGAGCTGAGCCCCACGCACTTTGTCGAAAAAACCCAACAAAGGGGCAGACATTGAAAAAAACTGCCCTACCCCCCACCCACATGCCCGATGAAGATAAAAAAGTGTTAAGAAAGCAGAAAATTTGTAAACATGCCCCCCAAAAATTCCCGGGGAAACACCAGAAGCACGACACCACGATAAAACCAAAAATTCCTGAATACATCGAGCCTATTGCGCTCGCGCAACCCCCAGATGAAAAATCACCGCACAACAATCCCAGCTAGTCAAATCACCAACGATCTGGCCTGATTTTGAAAGAATGAAGAAACAGAAATCAAAAATTTTGCGAAAAAAAGGTCTGAACCATCTGTGAATTAAAAAACCTTAAGTTCCTCGACAGTTGGCTTTTATGAACCGGGTCTAAACCCCCCTCGCAGCACACACTTTGGAGTAAGCGCCCACTCGACTCCAAACCCTGTAAGCATCCCGGCCGGGCCTTTTTAGGGGAAGGGCATATTCCCTATGAATCCCCTTGACGATTAAAAAAAACTCGAAGACAATGTCTCCCCCCATAGAAAACTTATAGTTTCTCACGTGAGACGATCACAGAAGGGGAATATCCCAGCACACAAAGTTGGGAGCGCGGGGTCCCCACCCCCGGGTGATACATGGAGTGAAGGGTGGATGGGGGTTTGTAGCGATGTGGCCGCATGGAGGCCCTGTCAGAAAAGTATGGTTTTGAAGGGAAATTTATTTTAGTCTTCCAGGGTATGATAGACGATTCCAAAGGGACAAAAAACAAGCCGGAGCTATATCAGACCCCGAATAGGCAAAAAATTCAGCGTTGGGTGAGAGGGGGAGAAACATGTGTGCCCTTTTAGGGGAAAGCGAAAAACCCCCGTCAACCCAATATGACCTCAAAAGGGAAAAAAAGAAAATTTTATTGTATGGGGTTTAATAGTTTTGACAGTGAAGCGAAAAAACACCATTGGAAACATACGAAAATTATCCCCTCGTGAAAAGGGCTGATTTTCAATGCAGCGGGCTTATTAATCACGATGAAAACGGGGGTTTTCGGGCATTGGATAGGGTTTGTAAAAGAGCCCCCGAAGTTGCAAAAAGACAGACAAAATCCCTCTCCCATTCACCACAGGAACAAAGCACCAAGACATACCCCATAAAACAATAACTCTTAGCACGCAGAACGGGACCTTGCCATTTAAAAATACAAAATATTTTCAACATTTTGCGAAGGATTATCTCATTCTTCTGAAACATTGCAGTTTCTTTTTGACTTGGGGGTGGAGGTGCAACGAGTGTGTGATGTATATAATTAAACCCAACGAGAATTTTTATCCCGTTATTACGAGAATTTTAAGGGCGCGTCGCGAACCGCAGACAAAGCACAGCAAAGTGTTTAAAACTCTTAAAACGCGTGTTCGGGGGTTTTTAAGAACCTTAAAACGATTGGACGTACCAGCGTGGGTGAAACCATCCTCATTCTCAAAAGATTCGAAGTCCTCTCTTTAAAAGACCATACCCCTTCCCCCAAAAAAAAAGGGTAATAACAACCAAGGTTCCTTTTTTAAGAGGAAACCGCAGTACTTTGTTTCCCATTTTGGAAGGTAATCAAGTTTATAACTTTTATTAAAAGTTTAAAAAGTCTTTAGGGGAAAAAAGGGAAAAGTCTGACCCGACCCCGATAGCAATTTTCTTTGGGGAGACGAGATATTAAAAAAAGAATTTTCGATATCCTTTAAAGGGTGGATAGACATTTAATTTAGCCATGCCCACCGCGTAAAATCAAAAAAGGGTAAGCGGGGGTTATTAAAATCGGGGACGGGGGAGTTTCCCCAAAAGAGGCAATGCAAAAAACCTAAGACTTATTCCCTTCTTTTAAAACGTCCATTCGGGTGTAAAGGGGAAATTTGGCAGGTTGGAAGAGAAAACGGAAACACGACAATTTCCGTTATTCTTTTTTAGAAAGAGGTCACTTTTTTTAAACAGGTGAGTTTTACCAAGTAAAAGGTAAAAAACAACCACGGAAACAACAACGTTTTTTTTTGTTATATGATGCAAGGGGTCGTAAAGCTCAGAGGGGGAGGAGGAGGAGGGGGGAGAGCCGGGAGAATTCGAACTCGCGCGACAACCGGGGAGGGGGAGGGGAGGAGGGGAGGAAAAGTGAGGGAACGTGCGGGGACAAGGGAGGAAAATTTAACATTTGGAGAAAAAGAGAAAAAACTCGCCAAATTCATTTTCCCCCTTTGGCGAGCGACAACAACAGCAAGAACAGGAGACAAACCATTCATCTGCAACAAAACGTCAAAGACCCCCATTGGAAACCAAACCTCGAAAGACAGAAAAAACCCAAAGGCAACCCCTTCATCATGAGGAAGCGGAAGATATGACGACGAGATTTGAAGTTTTTTGTAAAAATTATATGACATATTTTTTTGATACAGTAGCCAATAAAAAAGGGTTTTTTAAAACTAAGGTATTTTTTTGTGTCCTTCACCCTGTCGACCCAATGTACCGTGTTTTTAAAAAAAACTACAATCTCTTTGTACCGCAAGAATAATAAATTGCAGGGGTTTCAATCGGGGGAAGGCATACTCCCCAAAAATTTTTGGTGGCGATCACAATCAGTTTGATTTATAGTAGCATGGGAGTGAATCCCACCCCTTGGAAAAAGGGAAACCCCTTATCCCTAAATTTTCTAATAAAGCATTTTAAACCCTTCGAAAAACAAGACGAAACCGAGCGACGAATATTTATATATTTGGGTGATTTCTTAAGAAGCGGTACAAGACATTGAAATAAATTTTAAAAGGGGGGACACGAAACATTCTTTTGGGTGTGTTCAAAATGGTTTTTGAAGAGAAAAACAGTCGAAAAAATTCACTAAACGCTTTCATTTATTTTGCTAAAACAGGAGACCCGGGGGAAATTGAATGCTTGGGGAGACAGATATCGGCAAGAGGAGCCAAGAGGTTTTTGAGTTTTAAAAAGGTTGTTCTTCAAATCCGAGGTTATTACTCGTGGATCTCGGGGCGAAACTCCTGATAAACTACAGTTCGCAGATTCCTCTGCGAAATTTCCCTATAGATGTTTACGTGGTAATTCCGGCAAAATGATGCGAGTAAAGGACTTTTATGAGGGTTTTACAAAACCCCATGGGCTGGGGGTGTACAGACGCGGTTAAAAGCCGCACGCGCGCGATTAGGGGGATAATAAACACAGTCAGATGTGAAAAGGCCTTTTTATCGCAACGGGATACATTCCAAACATACCGCAAAAAATTCCCCCGCCCTCAAATAATGGGTGTTAGACCCCGCAAAACTTAACGTGATCTAGCGGACATGCGAAAACTTGTGAAAAAAACCCGGAAAACATCCCCATTGTGTATGGTAGAGGGTTTAGCCGTTTTATGAAGTGACGTAAAAAATAAAAACAAGACAGAGGTTGCGCAGCGCGCGATAATTTTAAAAAAACCAGCGATGCAAAGGGTTTTTAACTACCTCTTTTCCCACGCAGGGGGGATTTGTAAAAATACAGGAATGGCCTTTTTTTTTTTGGAAGAAAATGCGATGGAACAAACCATTCGAAAGAAATAAAAAGGGGTATTTCAGAGAAAATCAGAACCCTTAAGGAACGCATTTTTAAATATTTAACTAAAAAATACTGGAGGTAATCAAAGTTTTCCCCGAATTGTGTCGGCAATAATGAGCGCGCGACGGGGTTTGAAGGCGCTACACTCTGGATGTTTACCGATAACGCGGGCGCAGGGCATCACCTCTTTTTTGCTATGTATGCCCCCTCATTTAAGACCTATAAAAAAAGGTCGACAGCTGACCAATCAGAATATAAAGGTGGGGGGCACCGTGCGATCGCGCGCGTTTCATACCGGGCGTTTTTTAAAAGGGTAGAAATACAAAACGGAGGGGTATTTAAAAACGACGGTTTACAAAAACCAGAACAGAGGGGTATTTTCGGAAATCTGAGCATGAAGAAGTTAGGGATTTTTTTACCGCGAGGGTCGTACCAACATCTTGCCTGGTTTTTACCGTACAAGGTCTTATACACGCTGGGAAAAAGTAAAAAGCAGAGAGAAAACCTGTTCGGGGTTTGGTTTTCCTGATAAATTTAATTTTTAATTTCGATTTAGCATGCCCCCACCATACAAAACAAGCTCTCCCAACCCGCTTTGTTTATTGTTATCGTTATTGTTTGCTAAAACCAAAACGCCGTTAAGGTTTTAATTAAAAAATTAGATAAACAACAGATTTAAAGCATTGCAGAGGTTTTTTTAAAATTTTTTTAAAAAAGAATTTTAAACCCCGGGGAAAAGCATATTTAAAAGGGGGGGAAACGGAACGAGAGGCAATTAAAAGGGAAAGGGCTCAAAAAAAAATCTCTTAAAAAAAAAAAAAAAATTCTTATCTCGTACCGGGGGGAATTCTTCCCCTTTTTCTCCCCCTCGCTAAAAGCATTACCTCCTAATTGATAAGAAATAGAAAGAGTATTGCCTCGTTTTCCAAAAAACCCGGTTTACCGACATGGGGTTATACGGTCTCGACCCCCCCCGCAAATGGGAAGATAAACTAACAAAATTTAAAGACAAGAGTATATTAGAACCACCCCCGGATTGAGTACCAAAAGAAAATACCCTATGAGCGGAGGGGGGCCCCGGGGGCGCGGCGAGAGGGGGGGCGGGGGCGGCGGCGCTGGGCGGGGCGGGGCACGCGGCGCAGGAATCGACGCGCGGGCGGAAGATCGTTAAATTTTCTGCGTTGTGTTCCTCACAAGAAAAAAACAAAAAAGGGGCCCCTGCGATAGCGGGTGTCAGCCCAATGGGGGGGAGAACATATCTTTCCCTCCATAGCTTAAAAAGTTGGGAAAACAACCTCACCCCAACAACCGAAAAACACGGTTAACCCCTCGTTGAAACTTGGGGGATTTTTTTCAAAGCACTCAACAGGAGTACGCCAAATCTCTTTTGGGAAATTTCCGTCAACAGTTTTAATACGAGGGATGATTTGGTCAGAAAAATCTCCGGCCCGGTTGAAAATATGAGTTTTCAAGTATTCGGTCCTCACCTCGTTTTCTATTAAAGAAAAGGGGGGTTTTGAAAATATTTAAAAATTTTGTTGTACCAAGGGTTAATACGCAATTCCCCAGCTAAACGGGACCACGGGGTTCATAAGGGAGGCGGGAAGTTAAAAGGGAAAAAAAGCCCTCCTTACAAGTGCAAAGAAAGAGCGTTTGGAAACCCCCATTAAGGTCCGGGGGAGAATAAAAAAAGGCGATCTGTAATCAAAAGGCGTGTGCGAAAAAGAACAGCAGCAAAACAGGGGTGAAAACAAACTCTTCAACGCTGCGGTTTTCGAGGGAGCAGAACAAAAACAGCATCAGCGGTGCATCCAAAACCAGTATGAGGGGAGAAAACGCTCAATTTGTGGTTGTGGTGGCTTCGAAGGGGATGAAAAATTTTTCCGAGTCAGTACAACACGATTATTTTGTATGGGGAGACATCCCAGCTTTTTGCCCAAACCCCCTCTGATCAAACCCTTTCTACAAGAAGTTGATGTGTATGAGGGTTTAAAACACATCCCCAGAAGAAGCAATTTTCGCGATTTCAAAATATCGGAAGTGAGCAGTTTTTACAATCACAGGTATAGCTTTGACTTGGTTATCGATTTGGTAAAAGTGGAGATTTATAACGCGCAAAGGGGCGGTTTTGAAAGCTGAATGAGGACACGGTCCGCGGTATAAAGCAGGTTGTGAGGAGAGAATGTTTTTATCCAGCCCCCATTTGCAAAGAAGTGGCTCAGGGAAAGTCTTTGGGCGGGAGCTCCGCCGTGTGTGCTCTGAACGATAGGTGGACAGAAGAGGATAAGTGGGTGAACGGTGTTATCGGAAGCCTTTAAACTGCGCCGCTGTCTACCCAGCGATGTCACCTCGCGAGATATTGCCGATTATTTTTACCCGCCGTGATAAAAGAAGGAAGCATTCTAAAAACGGTTAGGAAAGTACCCCTGTTGTTCATCGCTAATGCCAGCGGGACATGTTATGCCACGTCGGTGTGTTGGAAAAAAAAATTTAAAACGGATTATTCGAGCAAAAGAGGGATACACACAAGAGAATTTCAGTGATCGGAGTGAGGAGCTTAGGTGAGACAGGGGGGTGGAGGACCGTAATTATCTACTCATTGCCCCTTTTCCGGGTAAACCCTTGAGGACAATGAAATAGCCATGAAACAATTAGATCCAGCACGGGAAAAATTTTTAATGGATTAGTCGGAGGTTTTGAGAAAGGAGGGGAATAGGGCGAAGCCTAATTATTATTTAATGAGCTAGAAGGGGATTCCCGCGAATGTATTTTTGTGAAGTAGAGGGCCTTGGGCCCGCTACATTACGCTTTTTTCAGGGTTTTTCCGCACGGGGTATGGTTTAAGATAATTTTCTCATACTGGTGCAAGCCCTCCCTTTTTCCGAGGCCGAGAAGGAAAAAAAAACAAAACAGCGACATGAAAATGAGAGGTGTGTGAGATGAAAGGGGTGGTGGCGGTGATGAAGAAGAGGGTGAAATTACACGTGAGAGGCGGCGACTGCGGTCTCCTATGGAAGATGAAAGGGTGTCGAAGCGGCCGAAACATCTGGAAAATGATCATTAATATTTTAACCTCGTATATATTTGTACTTGAATGTTTTTTTGTGTGTGTATCTTGTGATTAATAAATAAGGTTAAGCATTACTTCTTTATTATTCTCCTACACCATTGTTATAAAAAGTGAAATTATTGGTAAAACTCTCAGTCTGTTACTAGCTTCTGTCATGGAGACAGATAATCAATATATATATATATTACGAGCAGTGCATCAAAAGATGTTTTTCCACAAAACGACCATGGCAGGGAAATCGAGAAGTAAAGTTTAGTTGGATTATTTTCCGTCGGCAAGGTTATTTGTGTCTCTTTACAATATTTTTCCCGTTCTTGTAGGAGACAAAACAGCATATTTGCTAGATGAATGAAACTATAGTAGCCAACATTAGTGGTTACCATTGCATAGTTCCTTTTCTTCGTATATACTTGTAGGGAGGTACCATAGACAATTTTGTGGAGGGGGAGTAAATTACTAAAAAGCTAGTCCACCTTCTGTTCTAATTCATCTTTTTCTTATATCATCATAAACAGAGGATCCCTAACCGATGTTTACCGATGTCTTTTTATATCAGAAGAGAATGCACTGTATTGGTGTGCACAGAGTTATACATATGGGAAAGCTGAACATATTTCCTAGTTTGCATTGTAGATTGTACAAAATTGAGAGCTGAGGCGGGAACATTTTAGGAAATATACCGCATTGCCCCTTGAGGTTAATTAGCAAAACATAACTGGTTCAGCACGTGGGGACAGGTGGTGGTCCTAGTTGGTAGATAATTAACTGTTCAGACGGAAATAGGATGGGGAAACCCGTCTTTGGTCTCGCGCAGATGCGTTGAAAACCCTATTAATGCTCTCTAAATAGAATAAAACCGGTGACTTTTCAACCTGTTAGGTAATTAAACTGTTGTATAAGCCTGAAATTTTCAAAGGTATGAGATAGTGGTTATCGCATTTAATTTACACAGAAAATTTAAGCTTGTTATTTTTATTTTATTTGTATTATCACCTGTTAGGATGTGTGTTTGTGAAAGTCATAATAAAGACATTGAGTACAACAAGAGTTTCATGATCCTTTTGAGTGAATTGTATTTTTATTAGAAAGATGCCTTTGGGATGTAAGATAGCTTATCAATCGTCCCGCGAAGTTAAGAAATTTCTGTTGTTATTCTTATTAGGGTTGCACCTGTTATATTATGATTAACCTGTTGTATAAGCCTGCAATTTTCAAACGTGCGTAGTGGTAGTTATCGCATTTACATTTACACAAAAAATATAAGCCTGTTATTTTTATCTTACTTGTGTTATCACCTGTTAGGACGCGTGTTTGTGTTCTTGAAAGTCATATTAAAGGCATGTTGGGTACAACAAGAGTTTCATGATCCTTTTCACTGAATTGTATTTTTTATTATGAAGATACCTTTGGGATGTAAGAACGACTAGTATAACATGTTAAAAGAAGAGAGGAGTTCGCAAGTTTATCAATCGTTCCCGCGAAGTTAAGAAATTTCTGTTGAGATATTCTTATCAGAGTTGCATCTTTGTTATATTATGCATTTGTAAACATTTGTAAAGATATTGATTATGGTCTTTGCAAGTATTTTTTTTATATATGCATATGGAGTGAGAAATGGATAGTGTCATATGCATATATTTTTGTCTTATATTTACGTAATGCGAACATTGTCAATCTTAGTAAGGGTTAAAATGGATTTCCTTTTCTTGGTTGGTTACACCTCAAGACGAGAGTGCACCACCACCGTCATTACCTCTGAATAAGAAGAAATGATCATATTATCATCCTCATTATATGAAATTCGGGCGATATGATTTGTATTTGTGTCTGTTTGTTTGTACTAAAGGCATATATGAAGACCTTAATAAAGACATATTGATTACAGCAACGTATTTTATAATCCTTTTGATTGCAATGAATTCTTAATATTGGGATGTTTTGGCGATTTAACGTAACCGACGTGTCAAGACTTTTACCATTATTGCTCCGTAACGGAATATGGGGGAATGCGGGTCGGGGGATGGAGGCTTCCCTGTTCTCGGACTTTGCGTGTGTCAGCAGCTGTATGCAATTTTTTTGATTGTGTGCTTCTTCCTCTTATTCTTATTCTTATTATTGCTTTGGAGAGGAGTAGAGACACCCTTTAGGTGAACGTATA
>NC_051429.1:747610-750110 GCF_015228065.2 Penaeus monodon | reverse complement strand
TGAAGGTTTTTGCAAATATCACAGCTGTATGACTCCTTTTTATGCACTTATCCATTAATATATCCTTTAATGTCCTTTGTTGAAAAACTCCCCAGTTATAGGAGTCCCTTTTTATGAACCTCATATGTCTCACAGATTACCTTTTTTGTGAAAGGGATAAATGCCAAATATACAGCTTATGGCTTCTTTTTTGGGGGACTTTTTCATATGAAAGTAGAATTACAATTTTAGAAAAATTTTTTGCCCCCACCTTCCCCCTACAAACGTTTCACTGCTTCCTTTTGCTTTAACTCCTCCTCAAGTCTCTCTTTGTGCATTGCCTGATCTCCATCTGATGAAAACTTGTTCCCGCAGTCCTCAGCCACAAAAGTAGCTCTGAACAAGTCATTACGATCCAGAACCACGTCACACGAGCCCTTTGGATTTTTTCCATGTCTAAGCTCAATGAAGATTGTTAGAGTTAAAGCATTATGGTTCACTTTCACTCGCTCACTCCACCGCTTGCTTCACTTCCATGATAAGTGGTTCCTCTTTAATATCAGACATGTCTCTTCGGTGACATCGTCGTTGAACTCTTCTTTAATAAACTCCCATGTCGAGTGTCTCCTCATCCGCCAAAGATATCCGGTTTTGTTAGGAAACTCATTGTTACTGTGAATGGACAATAGAAAAATAAACGCATTTTTGGGAAGGAAAATAAACAAGATACAAACTACATAATAACATTATGATGATAAAAATACAAAAGTCATATAAAACAGATAGAATGTTTAAAAATATCTGTCTATAACATTTACATCTTGTGTATGTAATTTTAATAAAGTATGTATACAACAACGTAGTTTTTTTATAATACTAAAAAATAATGTATACAAAAACACGCACCACACACACACCACACACACACCACAAACACACACACCCCAAAAACCCCCACATATATATACTATATAATATATATATATATAATATATATATATTATAATATTTTTTTTGTGTGTGTGGGTGTGTGTGTGTGTGTGGGTTTTTTTTGTGTGTGTTGTGTGTGTGTGTTTTTTGGGGGGTGGTTGGTGTGTGCTGTGTGGGGGGGGGCTTGTAACCATTTTTTTAAATTTTTTATTATTAGCATACAATGCATCGACAATTTTTTTTAGTACATAGCCTGTTTAAATGAAATACCACAACACACAAAACACCCCCAAAAATAACCAACCACAAAAACACACACACAACACACACACACACACACACCCCCCCCAAAAAAAAAAAAAAAAAAAAAAAAAAAAAAAAAAAAAAAAAAAAAAAAAAAAAAAAAAAAAAAAAAAAAAAAAAAAAAAAAAAAAAAAAAAAAAAAAAAAAAAAAAAAAAAAAAAAAAATTTTTTTTTTTTTTTTTGTTTTTTTTTTTTTTTTTTTTTTTTTTTTAAAAAAAATTTTTTTTTTTTTTGGGTTTTTTTTTTGGGGGTTGTGTTGGGGGGGGAAAAGGTTTTTTTTTTTTCCCCCCCCCCCCCCCAAAAACCTATTTTTTAAAATTTTAAAAATAAAAAAAATTTAAAAAAAATTTTTAAAAAAATTTAAAAATAAATAATTTTAATAAATTTAAAAAAAAAATTTAATATAAATAAAAAATTAAAATAAAATAAATAAAAAAAAAAATTTTAAAAAAAAAAATTTTATATTTTAATAATAATTTAAAAATTTTGTTTTTTTTTTTTTTTTTTTTTTTACTTTTTAAATAATTTTAATATATCAAAAAGTAAGGCAAATTTTTTATAAAATTAAAATTTTATAAAATTAAAAATAAAAATAAGATATATTTTATATATATTATATATATAATTAATATTTATATTAAATATTAATATAAATATAATATATAATATTTATATATATTAAATTTTATTTATTTATATTTATTTATATTTTTTTAAAAAATTTTTTTAGGTAAATTTTGTTGTTGTTTTGGGTTTTTTATTAATATTTTCAAAAAATTTTTATTATATATTATTTATCAATTTTTTTAAAAAATTCATTTATAAATAAAAACAAAACCAAACCTACCAAAAAAAATTAAATTAACACCCAAAACCCAACACAAACACACACCAAAAATTTTTTTTATATAAATATATAATATATTATATATAATAAATATATAAAATATATCCAAAACCATATATTTTTATAACAATTATTATATAATTTAAATTATTATAAAAATTTTTTTTAGTCTGAGTTAAATGAAAAATAAAACCAAAAATAAATAAATTAAATTAAAAAATAAAAAAAAAAAAAAATATGAATATAATATATTAAAAATATTATTATAATATATATATATAATTATATAATAATATAAAATTTATAATATTATATAATTATTATATTAAATATAATTATTATATATATAATATATTATTATTTATATATATATATAACAACAAAATAAATAAAAAAAATTTTATACATATTTTTATGGAGGAATAGAAATTTATTTTTTAA
>NC_051429.1:713964-741464 GCF_015228065.2 Penaeus monodon | reverse complement strand
AAATATATAATATATAAATTATATATTATATATTTATTTATAATATATATATAATAATATATATAATAATATATATAATAATAATATATTATATTATATATACCCCAAAACAAAACACACAAAAAAAATTTTTACATTTTTTAAAAAAAAATTAATTATATTATTGTAATATTCATAATATATTTTTTAAAAAAAAAAAAAAAAAAAATATTTAAAATAATATATTATATATTATATATATAATATATTATATTAATATATCTTTTTAATATATTTTATAATTAATATTTAATTAATTTTAGATGTGTTTTATTTTTTATATATTTATTTAATAAAAAATTTATTTAATTATTTTTTTTTTCATTTTAATATTATATTAATATAATAAAGATATATATTTAAATTATAAAATAATATAAAATATATATATATATATATAATATATATATATCAAATATAATAATATATTTTATATTAATAAAAAAAAACCCAAAACATATACATATACTTGGGTTTAAAATAAATATATAAATAAAACCATTTTACTTCTCCATAATATTATGTTTTTGGTCAAAACCCCAAAACACACACAAACAAACCCAAAAATATATTTAATATATATATATTAATATATATATATATATATAATTTTATATATATTTTATATTTTATAAATTTTCCATATTTACTTACATATTTTAGTAGGGGTTTAAAATTTTATTAAATATATATATTATATATTATTATATATATATATATTTTAATATATATATATATTATATATATTATATAAATATATTATATTTATATATATATTAAGATATAAAAATTTATATATAAAAATTATATAATAAAAATTTATAAAAAATTTATAATATATATTTTTTAATTTTTATTTAATAAATGGTCCATTAATTTTGTAAAACAAAAAATCCCCCTATTATAAAATATTTAAACTATATAACTTCCACAATTTCCTACATAATACGGGGGAAATCGGGGGGGTTCCCTCCTTAAATCCTCTTGAATAATATCTCCTATGCATATTTTAATAATTAATAAAAATATTTTTAAAATTATTTAAAAAATAAAAATAATATTTTTTTTTTTTATTTCCAAAATTTTAAAAGGGGGATTTTGTCTTATTGAAATATATTGATGAAAAAAATGTATTAAAAATTTTTTTTTTTTATTATTAAAATTTTTAAATTATTATTGGATTATTTTTTATTTATTTTTTTAAATATTATTTGTTTTATATTAATAATTAATATTATTTATTAAATATATTAATATAAATATAAAATTTTAAATTTAGTCAAATGAATAACGATAAAAATTAACTATGAGTTCCCCCTTAAATGCTTTTAAAACCAAAAATCAAACTCCCAGCCCTTACATTAAAAAGGGGCCTCATTTCTAAAAAGTTATTCTAGAGTGCCCGATACATGTCCTTTTTGGCGTGCGGAACTCCCTAGGGAAGCCTTTGGGTTTTTCTTTGGTTTCGGGGTGCCCTTTTTTACCTATGAAGGAGGATAAAAAACATTTTCATCAGCAAAGCAAAAAATTAAAAAAGGATAGTAAAATAGGGGAAAGAAAAAACTTAAATTCCGTTTAATTCCCAAGAAAGGAAAGCCCCATAAGAAGGAGAAAGTCATGAAAAATAGGAAACAACCACGCCCGGGGGAAATTTTTAAGGGGATTGACGAAGCCCTTAGGAATTTTATCCCACACCTTTTTTTCTTTGATTTTGGGGGCCTTTTTTTTTAATTTAAACCATTGATTGGATCACTCTAAAAAAAACAATTTAATTGGAAATAAGTAAAAAAACAAAATTCCCAAGATCAATTAAATAAAAACCCTTTTTTCGATTGATTAGGTAAAAACACTTTTCGGTGACTAAAATACCAATTATATAAACCAAATAAAACTCACTATTTATTTCTGGATTACGAAAAAAAAAATTTTTGGGGGCCTGACGACTAAAATATACTAAAAAAATTATTTAGGGTTTATCAATAAAAGAAATAAAAAAAATTTGTTTTGGCTGGGGAGAAAAATATATATTCCAAACCCTCAAAAATAATTTAAAATTTTTAATTTTTAAGGGAAAAAATTCTAATATGAAATAAATAAAAATAAAACACACACTTTTTAAATAAAACCCAAAAACAAATTTACCCCACGAAAAGAAAGAATAGTAACATTACATCGGGGAGGAAAGGACCCTTAACATCGGAAAAAAACCTTTTCCCTGGCACAACAACCAACAAAAAGCAAGAAGAGTGCTTTGCAAAATAAGGTCAGTACCAAGGTGGACTTAGGGAGAAAAGCCAAAAGCCCCCTTCTGAAAATTTTTACCAACCAATCCCTAGCCCTGAGGGGAAAGGCCCCAATAAAAAAACCAAGCCCGTTGGGGGCTCGGGGTTTTCAAAAAAAAAAACCAAACCTTAATTGGGACTAGGCTCTCAAATAACCCAAAAAATGCCTGATTTTGGGGATCAAACTCTAAAAACCCATAATGCCCTGATTTCTTACCTCTAATAACAACCCAAGCCCTGTTTGGGAAAAGGCTTTAAATCTCCTTTGAAAATTAAACAAGGGGGTGGTTTCGCATCTGCCAATGGTTAAACCAATAAACAAAAATTTTTTTAAATAGGAAGTAAACCTCAAAATTTTTTTTAAATTGTTTGTTTTAAATTAACCAAAAAAAACCTTTTTTGGGGGGGCTCCCTTTTGGGAAAAGGAAATTATTGAATTAAAAAACATTAAAAAAACAAATTTTTTAAAAAAAAAAATAAAAAAAAAAAAAAAAAAAAAAAAAAAAAAATTTCCAAGGTTTTACATTTTTAAAATAATCCTTATTTAAAAAATTTTTTAAATTTTGTTAAATTTTTTTTTTGTAGGGCATCTAAAAAAACCCATCTTACACAGGGCCCCGGGAAACCGTTCCGGGGAAAAAACCTTTTTGGCCCCCAAAAAAAATGCAAAAGTTATTTTCCCTTCTTTCCCCCTACCTTTTTTTCCTCCAAAAATCTTTTTGGGGGCCCTTTAAAATTGCCTACCGGGAGGAAAATTTTTTGCCCACGGGGTTACCTTCCGGTTTGGCCCGAAAGTAATAAAAAAAAAACAAAAAAAAAAAAAAAGGAAAATAATAGGGTTAAGGGGGCAAAAAAGGGGCTACCATGGGGGAAATACTAGGTTTTTCGAACTATATGTTTTATAAAAAAATAATAATAAAAAAAAATATTTAAAAATTCTTAAAAACATTTTTAAACTATGATTTTTTTAAAACTTAAACAATGAACAGCGGAGGCCCTGGTTCCAGGGACTCGGCCAAAATTAAGGGGCTCCCTTTTAAAAACAAGGTGGTGGGCTGAGAGGAAAAAAGGGGAACAAAAAAGAAAAAAAACAAAAAAAAAATAAAGGGGGAAAAAATACCTATTATTTGTGACTTTTAAACAAATTGGTCATAGTAAAAAAAAAACTTTAATCAAAACCAGGAAAAAGGGGGGGAAAAAAGCAGTTTTTTGCAAATTTAATTTTTCTTTATTTTTAAACTTTTTGTTTTTCCCAAATCATATTTCCACCACCAAAACCCAAAATTTCCAACACCCACATATAAAAAAAATAAAAAATAATAAAAAAAAAAAAAAAAAAAATATAGTAAAAAACAAAAAAAAAAAAAACCCCCATAATATATTTATTGTATTAAAAAAATTATATATTTTAATAATAATAAAATATATATATTTTATAAAATATTAATTATATTTTAAAATTTATTAAATTTTAAAATAATTTTTAAATTATTTAAACTATTTTTGGTTTTATAATAAAAGGAAAAAAAACCTTTACATTTAAATTTTATTTTTAAAAAAAAAATAAAAAATAATGGTTTGTGAGAAAAAAAAAATAAAAAAAGGGAAATGGGGGGGAAAAAAATGGGGAAAAAAAAATTAAGGGGTTTTGGAAAAAGGCAAAAAGGGTTTTTAAAAAACCCAACCAACAAAACACAAAAAAAAAACCAAATAAAAAAAAAAAAAAATTTTTTAATTATTTTTTTTTTTAAAATTTTTTAAAAAAATTTGTTTTTTTTTTTTTTTTTTTAATATATTTTTTTTAAATTTTAAAAAAAAAAATTTATTTTTTTAAAAAAAATTTTTTTAAAATTTTTTTTAAATATTTTAATTTTAAATAAAAAAAAAAAACTAAAAATAAAATACAATAATAAAAAAAACAAAAAATTAAATTTAAAAATTTTTAAAAATTTTAAACAAAATCAATAACAAAACGTTGTGAAAAAAAAAATGGGGAAAAAACAAGCTACTCAACCAACATTCTTTTTTTAAAAAAAAAGGAAATTAGCAACCTAATAATTCTTGTCATTTTATTTTTTTTATATTTTAAGTTTTGCAAAAAAAATAATTCATACTGTATTCTTTCTTAGGTATGGAAGGTACGATTGCCGAGATATATTTAATGACATATACAAGAATAAAACAAAGTAAAAATTAATTTTTGTGTTGTGCATGTTGAATGATTATAAAAGATTTTTCCCTTGGTTCACTTCTTTTCAAAAAAGCATATATAACTATTTTTATAAAATACAAGAATTTTCTCCTGTAATTTTGTCTAAAATCCGAAGAATGTATATCGTGTATAAACGGCCACGATTTCCACATCTGTGATTTTATTGCTGAGGGTTGAACATTGTGGACAATCTGGCCATCTCTTATCATTCCTAGTCTGACAGCAGTGCATGGGGATGAAAAGTTTTTGGGGAAAAAAAAACCAGTCATATCGTTAAAATTTGATCAAATTTGACAAAACTAATTTTAAGAAAAACAATACAACACAAATCAGAAAAAAAAAATTTTTAATATCTAAGATCATCTTTTTGGGCTTCCCCTTTGTAGTATTCATTGCTTTACAAAACCCCCCTTTTTCAAAGAAAAGGGCCTTATTACAAATTGGCTTCTCCTTTTTTTCCTCTTATATGTCTCACTAGACCACTTTCTGTGAAAAACCCTTATGCAAAATCACAGCTGTGTATACACACAAACACCCCCACACACACCCCCACAACACCAACACACACACAATATTATATATATATATATAAAATATAATTATTTTGGGTCTCACTAGACTAGATTCTTGAAAAAACCCTTATTGAAAAACTCACAGCTGTCGGTTCCCCTTCGTATGTACTCTCATATTTTGTTTTTGGGGTTAGATATATTGAGATGTTTTATTGCAAATCTCACCTTTTGGGTTTCTCCTTGTATGAAGTCTCATTGGTTATTGCCCCACCTGTAGAAAAAGCCTTATTGTAAATCTCACGCTGTATGGCTTTCTTTTGTGTCCTCTCATGTGGATTACTAGAACAGATTTTTGTTAAAAAGTTTTTATTGAAAAATCTCACGCTGAGGTTTTTTCTCTTTTGTATCCTCTCTATGCCTTTACGGGTTTTTTAAAATAGAGGCCTTTATTGAAAATTTTCACAGAGTATGTCTTCCCCTTTCTATGCCCCCTCATATGAATCTCTAGCTCCTTAATATGAGGAGGCCTTTTTGCAAACTCACAGTGTATGGTTTCTTTTGTATGTACTCTCTTTGAGCGCTAGATTAGCTCTAGGGGAAATTTCTTGTTACAAATCTCAATTTGATGCTTCTCTTTGTAGTACTTCATATAAATTGCTACGATTTTCTGTGAAAAACGTTTGTTACAAATCTTAAGCTTAGGGGCTTCTCCTTGTTTAATCTTTTATGATTCGTGATTTGCTCTAGGCAAAAAAATTTTTGTTACAAATCTCACATTTGTAGGGCTTCTCCTTTGTTGTACTCTCATATGTTGCTCTTTAGATTTCCTTGGAATTTTTGTTACAAATTTCAAAACTGTAGGGCTTTCCCTTTTTTTTTTCCATGTGCCTCCCAGATGATTTTTAAATAAAAAGGTATTGTTGAAAAATTTTCACAATGTATGGCTTCTCTTTTTTGTACTCAAAATGTGCTTTGCGAAAAATTTTCTCTCAAAAAATTTCAAAACGCAATGTCACAGCTATTTTTTTTCTTTTTGTATGCCTCTAGTTCTTCACCAGATTAGCTTTGTGAGATGGAAATTTCTTGAAAAGTTCTAGCTAAAGGGTTTTTATCTGTATGCTTTATCATATTTTTAAAAAACAAAATTTATATAAAGGCCTTGTTGCAAATACCCAAAGCTGAGCCTTATAATTTTTTATAAATATATATATTTTGTTTTATATGTGGTGTGTGTGTTATATATATATATATATATTTTATAATATATATATATATATAATTAATATATATTATATATTATATAATCCCTGGGAGGAAGAGAAGTTCAAAGGACGAGAAGGGGAAATGGTCCCTGCTTTACACTTACCTCTTCAGAAGTATGCTTTCGTAATGGGAACGTGTGTCTAAAAACTTCGAGATAAAATCTAGGGGTTTTCCGAAATCAAATCATTAAAAAAAAAAAAAAAAAAAAAAAAAAAAAACAAGAGAGACTGTACGCTTTTTTACTTAAGAGTTTTGAGCACGTATTCAACATGTTTGTCTAGAATTTGGTTTAGTACTAAACAAAATGGCATAATAAGGATTATTACTTTTCCTGACGAACTCAAGCAGGGAAAGAAAGGACTGCAAAAATCTCTTGATTCAACCAGGCGGGATCGGTGTTTTTTTTTGGCTAATAAAAGGTATCGAATTTCCCCTATTTTAAAAGATACGTTCAAGTCCAACCCCTGTATGTGGGGGCTATTATAGTGCGATTATGGAACCCGAAAAAGCATATAATTGTATTTATGACTTCAGCGTTTTGTCGCTCCATAGTGGTTTTTACGGAACGCGATAAATACTATGCTTTTTGCTCCCCGACAAAAGGGTAAACGGCCTTGGAGTAACGTTTACGCTGAGCACCTCGTAGAAAAAACTCAGCTACGGCTTAAACTGCATAAAGTTTGTTCATTCAAGATGATGCCCATATTAATCCTAAAGGAAATTACAACCCTTAGATATAAAAAAAATTGAAAATAAATATAAGAAAGAAATCATTAAATAAGGTTTTTCCCTTAAAACCCCTAAAAATGTGCTTCGCTAAGAAATGTTTTTTTATCAGAAGTTACCACAGATGAGGTTGATTTTTGTGAAAATTTTTTCTTCCCTTTTGACAAAAAAACTTGGTTTTTACTGGCTGGTTGACACGAAAAACAGTGAGGGAAATTGTAATCTTCCGAACGTGTCAGAAATTCAATAGATGCTATAAAAGAACCGTTAATTAATGTGATATATAATATTATATAATATAATATTTAATATAATATATATATATAATATATATATTATATATAAATAGGGTTTTTTTTTATGACTTTCAAAGTAAAATAAAAAAAAATCTCTTCAATAATACAATAAATTTAAATATTAAAAATAATTTCAGAAAAAATATCAAAAAAATGTGCGTTATTTTTTTGTAACCTTATTTTTTTTCTGTAATAAAATCCCAGTTGATAATTTTTGATAAAAACATTTATTTTTCAGATTTCTCCTGTTGTCGGTAAGATGCGTAGTGTTAAACCGATAGCATCATTCATTTTCGCTAATGATTTCCGACAAAAATTCCCTGATTTCTCGAGATGCTCGAAAACCTTAAAAACGGCAATCGGCATTAGGGGTTTTTGAGATCCAAACCGGGGTTTAAATGCCAAGGATCTAGGTCCTCTCCCGGGGTTTTCCCTAAAATATTTGATTTCTGCCCAAAAAATCGCCGAAAAACGCGATCGTTATTCTCATATCAGTTTCAACTGAAAAAAAGAACAATAAAAATAAAAATTAATTTTAAATAAAATAGATTTTACCATATAAATAATTATGATATATTAATTAAACTAGTTTTTTTATTAATTTTTTATATATATTTCTATAATTAATCGATAGTGGGTGAAAGTTCTTTGGGAGTATCGCTGGTTTTCATGAAACATCCTCGGTAGTTTGTAGATAAAACGGTGAGAATGTGGAATCTTTTCATTTTGAGGCGAAACTGTTTATGGGTATGCAATCTCCCGTTTTATCATCGTCCCAAAAGACTCCCTTTCGCGATATATACTATGTTTTTTTTTTTCACACAAATAAGGGGTACAACGCCTTGGGTAAGTGTTTGACTGGAGCACCTCTGTCAGAAAAAAATCTGCAGCTACGGAGATAAAAATGCTAACTTTTGGTTTATATTAATCCGTAAAGGAATTTTCAACCCTTTATAAATAAAATTTAAAATAATAGAAGAAAGAAATCAATAAAAAAGGTTTCCATTAAAACCCTAAAAATGTACATCGTCAAGAATATGTTCTTTCTCAGCAGTTACCCTAGATAGAGGTTTATTTTTGTGAACTTTATCATTCCTTTTTGACAAAAACTGTTTGTACTGTGTGGTTGCAAGAAAAAACAGTGAGGTGAAATTGATAATATTCCGAACGGTCAGAAATTAATAGAGCATAGATGAAACCCTTAATGATACTGTAAAAATATAATAATTATTATATTATTTATATATATAATATAATATTTTAATATAATAAAAAAATCTTTTTTTTTTTATAGACTTTCAAATAGTAAAATAAAAAAAATAATTTTCAAAAATATACAAAAAATTACTATTAATAAAAAATTTCAGAAATAAAAATAAAATAGAGTGACCGTTTTTATTATTGTAACCCGTATTCTTTTCTGAATAATATCCGAGTTCATCATTCGAGTAAAATTTTTTTTTATAGATGCAGTACACATAAATCGATTTTAAGATCGTATCAAGTTTTTATGAAAAAATTTAACAACAGTAAAAATAAATAAAAAAAACCCCAACAACCTTTAAAATTCCATTTCGTATATTGACCCTCTTGTTGAGAATAAAAAACCGACTCACCGAGTTTAAAGAAAAAATATGCGATATGGGGTTTATAATGTCCTTTATGGATTTACATAATTACAATGATTTTTCAGTCCATTCTGTAAAAAAATATAACTGAGTCACAACAATGGGGAAGGAAAATAAAAAGATATATAAAATTATACCGCCCATAATTTTCTAAAAAAATAATAAAAATACTTAAAAAAAAAAAATTTCAGTTCCCCCCTTGACAGAGCAACAGAAACACATAAACGCAAAAATGAAAAAAATATATATAATAAAAAAAAGACAATAATAAAAAACAAACGTTTCCCCTTAACCCGCCCTCTGAGATACAATGACCCAATACTTTTTATATATATTTTTATATTATATTAATATAATATATATATATTATATTAATGTTTGTGTGTTGGGGTGTGTTGTGTGTGTGTGGTTTTGTGGGGGTGTGTTTTTCGACCGACATACGGTCTTTAAAGAAATTCATATAAAAAACGTATTAGGGGCGTGTGATCTCAAAATTTTGGGTTTGGTGGGGGTAGCAACGCATCCTAACCCGAGAGTTTTTGGGGTTTATCGATCCATACTTTTTTTTTATTTGAATTTTGATTCAAGTTTTCCTTTAAATGCAATCTGAGATCCAAAAACCCAAAATTTTTCATTAGATATATATTTATATATAATTATTAATATATATATAAATTTTTTTTTATTTATTTATTTATTTTTCGCTGACAAGGGTCTCTTTTATTAATTCATAAAATTTTAAAATTGGGGGTGTATTCGGGATGGGTGGGTAAGGACACGTAATCCTAACCCAGAGTTTTTGATCGATCGTCCCCAAAACTTCTTTATATTGAATTTTTTTTTTGAGTTTTCCTTGGATCCTGTGGGGGTTTTCCTTAATCGATAAAAATATTTATAAAAATCGGGGGTTTTAGATATCTGGGAAACCCCCTCTTCGGGTTCCGTTGGTGCCTGTAAGGTCCACGGGGGAAAAAAAGGCGAATTTCTCCCCACTAAAAAGTTTTTTGGGTCACGTGTACATTGCACTTTTTTACCGGGAAAGCGGCCCCCCACGGGTATGGGGCGTGCTAGGCACCTTCGTCTCGCCTTACACCCCAAGCAAGAAACAAGCTCATTGAGCCGTCCCCGGCCCCTGAAAGGCTCCCATTGGAGTGTTCGATACGCATATCTTTTATAGAGGGGAGAGAGAGAAAAGAGTTCTTGCTGCTTCATACGACCTGCGAGAGAGCTATGCCCACACAAGTGCTGCATATACAACCCCCAACACGAGAGTTCATTGCATGCTTTTATACGACCCGTCAAAGAGGGGGCTCATACACCAATTTTTTTTTTTTTATGTATCTATGATCCTCGCCTGTAAATGATTATTTTTTTCGTTTAAAAAGATTGATCTACCCTGTTGGTGTAATTTAAAGTTAGTTTTTTTTGTACTTAGAAAAACAAAAATGTAATACGGGGAATCCCGCCCCTGTGGCATGTCCCTTTATTTCAGTTTGAAAAAAGTAATTACTATATTTTGCAAACCCTGTTGAATTCTTCTTTATTTGGTATATCTTAAAAACTAAGTCGGGAGAAAAATTTGTTGATCGAAGGTTAAACCAGGTATTAATACTTGATCGAAGCGAAGCCCATTTTTTTTCAAGTTTCAAAGCCATGGGGGTTTATTTATTTTTTCCCTTTCTTTTTTATCTTTCCTTTTTTTGTTTCCCTTTCCGGGTTTGTACCAAATTTAAAATTTGTCTTGGGCTCGAGATAACATCTTTGAACTAGAAAGGGTCCAAATGATTACCTTTCATGTATTTGGAAAGAATTTAATGGTTTTTACGTAAAATTGGCGTTAAAAACTATTTAATATAAAAAATATTTTATTACCTTATTACATTTTAGTGAAATAGATATTTAAAAAACACTTATATATATATATATATATATAATATATATATATTAATTATATAATATATAAAATTTATATATATTTTATGTTTTAAAAGTTTTCATATAACATTTACTACGTAAAAAAAAAAATAATAAAAACAAAAAAAAAAAAAAATATATATATATATATTTTATATATATAAATAATATTATTAATATATATATATAATATTTTTATATGTGGTGTGTTGGGTGGGATATTATATAATATATATAAAATTTTATAATATATAAAAAACTTGATTTTCCCCTTTGGGCTTTTAAACCCTTGGGGTTTCCATGGTACTTTTATGGGGGGGGAAGGGGCAGTAAATTAAACGATCTTGTCGATTACATCCACCCAAACTGAAGTACGGAAAAGAAACCTCCGCAAAAAAAGATATATAATCAGATAAAGAAACACTACCCCATATGGGCATGTGGAATAATAAAGTTTTATTTTAACCAAAAAGTTATATTAAATATGAAAATCAAAAAGAAAGTGATGAAGATTTTGCTTCCTTTGTCTAGTGAGTCACAGAGTGGAACATAAAAAGGTTTAGGAGGAGTTACTCCTATACTCCCGTAAAGTTAAAATCGTCTTCAGCCCAGAACTAAACCGATCTGAAAAATTTTATATATAATATTATATATATATATATATTTATTATAATATATATATATAATAATAAAAAAAAATAAAATATTACAGAAAAATAAAATATTATATCTTTATAAAAAAATAATTTTATTAGGACTTAAATTAAAATTTACTTTCATCCTGGGCTATCATTTCTTTAAAGGGTAGGCATTTATCATTAGATACATCACAATACAAATTTGGGAACACATGATAGGGTTTTGTCTATTCGACGAAGGACAAGCCCCCCCTTTGGGAAAGCGCTAAGCTTAGCTAAAGAAGGACCGTTTTATAAATTCTCATGGACCCATTGTACATGTTTGACACTAGATGGAGTTCATAAAATTTTTAAGGGGCTTCATAATAGCACACAGGAAAGTTTTGTTGCCCGGGCACCCCCCAGATCTTCAAGTGAAAATTAGAATTCCAAGTTGTAGATTCTCTCAAGAGGTAATATGTGAGTCCCCTTTCCACTTCCCCTCACAAAAGATACCTTTGAGGTTCAGCGTTAAATCCTTAAGAATGGGAAGGGTGAAGTGTTACTGGTGGGCCCTGTGAATGTCCCTTTCCTTTATATAGACTCCAAAATGCTGTGCCATTTTAAATTTGGACAATATGGGCCGGGGCGAAAAAAAAAACTAATCCAAATAACTCGACCCTTCCAAATTGAGAACCTTGAGATGTTTAAGTGTTCTGACGAAAATTTTGAAAAAAGGTTTCGGCTGATCGGGGATATATCCCCTATCTCCAGTACCTCTAGATTTGGCAGAGTGCTTTAATTCAAAAAAAATTTAGGGGGGTCATTCTTTTCATAAATCGGTGGGCCCGGGGAAAGTTTTTTTGTCGGGAAAAGGTATCTATTTTGTACATGTAATGTCTTCTGTGATTCCAAAATTCACAATATTTTCTGCCAAGAGCGAGACATTTTAGTCCGATGCCCCGTTATTTCAGCTCTTTGTAGAAGGGAATAACAGTCTTGTGATATTGTTTTCAGTACCCTTTAAATTTCCCTTTAAAAGTTCTTAATTTTCCTTCCCCAAAAGGCCAATAGATCCTTTTTTAGTCAAACAAGCTCATCGTCAAATTCCCCCCCACATCTTGAATTTCTTCTATCATACACTAATAAATTCCTTTAAACTTGGAAAAGATCGAGTAAAAGGACCAAGCCCCCTGGAAGGGAAACCCTCATGGGCGGTAAAGCAATAGAGTCGTCAGAGAGGAAAATTAGGGAAAACCCTTTGCCGCACTTTTTTTCCCCAATCACAGCCTGGTGGACTCTGGTCATGATAGCTCCTTCGTTTGAACATTTCCACACTTCTCATGGAAATTAGGTTGTGGGGGTTTTTTTTTCATCATCCCCACAAAATTTCTCCCCCCGTTTATCACAAAATTTTAAAAAAACTATCAACCATTTATCCAAAATGGTACCTCTTCCAAAATCGATCAGTTAGGTGAAAATCAAATTTTAAAAAACATGGAAAAAAAATTTTTTTAATTTTTGTTTTTGGGGTTTAAAAAAATCTCGATGTTTTTTGTAGCCGTTTTTTTTTCATTTTTCAAGGGAGTTTGGGTGACAGGACAGTTTTGAACAGTAACGAACAATGAGTGTAATGTATCGAAATTTTTGGTCAAATCCTCCTCTCCTTGCAGAACCCGTCTCATCCCTCACTATCCATTTGTGATATCAATCACTTTCATCCGAGAGTTTCACCACTTTCTCCATTTCAATTCCTTGTGTTCTTGGGCCCAAAAATCCATTCCCTACCTGAAGGCACACACGTAAACCCTAATGAAACATCTAAGACGATCTCAGAACCACCCGGTGGGTCCGACTGGACAGCCTGGTCGTGCTTTTATATCCCAGGATGATATACAAATGATACATACAAACTGATACAAAAAAAAAATATGTTAAACTGAATATCTCCCCAGTACAAAAGATATATACAAACCCAAATTCAAAAAAATCGTCGAAAAAAATGTGATGACTATTAACCCGGTTTTGATTATACTTCCCCATAAATCAGAGATTTTTAAAAAATACAGGTTAAAGAAAATTGAATAAAAATTCGTATAAAAAAAATATTGGGTCGTTGGATTGCTTGCTATCTATCTCTCTGGGAGGTGTAAATGTGTGCAGGGGTTGGGGGTTTTCAATGAACTTCATTGACAGGCTTATGGGGGAAAAGAACTATGGTTTTGGGGGCATGATCTCTCCATTGCCAGGGCGTGGAGAGCAATGAAAATCTCGTGTTGGGTTGTATGTGGCTCACTTTGAGTGTGTAATGACCTCTCAATGAAGGTCGTTGAAACTGCATTGAACTTCTTTTCCCCTCTTCTTTTCTCTCTCATTGTGCAGCACGTTGGGTGAAATGAGCTTCTCATTGACGGTCGTATGAAGCAGCATTTAAACTCTCTCTCTCCTCTCTCTTTTTCTCATGTGTGCATGCATTGTGGGCAAAAGCTTTCTCATTGCAAGTCGTTGAAGCGGCAAAAAACTCTCGTGTTTTAATATTGGGTTGTGTGTCTCAGATGGAGGGTTCGCGGGCAAAACAACGTGATTTTAACCCAGAGTTTTGGGTCGTCGATCCAATGCTTTTTTTTTAAATTTTTCCCTTTAAATCCGTGGGATTCGTTAAATCGATAAAAAAATTCATAAAAATTCGAGTTTTGCACTATTCGGAAACCCTCTCTTAGAGATTCCTTTGGTGCCTGTACAGTGCCACGGGTGAAAAGAAAAGGCGATATTTCTCCCTTACTAAATTTTTTGGGGGGTCACGTGTACTTTGCACGTGACGCGGTAATGCGGCCCCCCACGGGTCATTGGAGCGTGCACGGGCATCCTTCATCTCGCTTTTACACCCCCCCACGGTCTTGTTGCTATGTCCCGGGCGTCATAAGACGCGTTCTGATCGTTTTAAAACGAGTCGATGACGCTCTTAGCCCTCCCAAGGCCCTAAAAGGGGTCCCATTGGTGTTAGATGCCTTCAATGAACCCGTTAAAAGCGGCCTTTCGCGGTTTGGAATGCGTGCGGGGCCCCTTTGCCTCGCTTTACACGCCCCAACGGTCTTGCTTCTACTCCGAGAGCGTCCCTCAACAGTGTTTTTGTGGTGTAAAACAAGTCGATGGAGATCTTTCCGTCCCTGGCCCCGTTAAGCACCCACTGGGGTGTTAGACAACTCTCTTGCTCCCCTCTGCGCATTATAGAAAAAAAAAGTTCAATTTTAAAAAGGCGACCTCGACCTAAGAACTCCCGATATAATGCGTTTTCCCCGGCCACTTAATGCCAATCCCAGATCGGAGATCGATTTTGATAAATTATTTAAAGGGGCTAAAATTTTTTAAATATCAAAAAAAAAATCGAAAAATAAAAATATCGGGCCATCGTCGAGACTCCGGGGTTTTAATCGCATACCCCTTTCCCATTTTACCTCCAGTCTGAGACCATGACCCAATACTTGATTTTATTATAATTTTAATTTTTTTTTCATTTTTTTAACTGACAAAGGGGTTTGTAAATTAATTTATATAAATCGAATATTTGGTCTTGTATCTCAATTACGAGGTTGGTGGGGAATAAAAGCACCCAACCCCATCGATCGATCGATCCTACTTTTCTTTTTCGAATTTTTTTCGAGTTTTTTCCCTTTAACTCCTGGGGATTCGTTAAGCGTAAAAAATTTTTTACTAAATCGGGGTTTTGCAGATATTCGACCTGAGATTCTCGGGGTTTTAATCCCTTGCCCGTGCCCCGTAAAATGCCCAATCCGGGTCGAAAAATCACTCCTCGAAATTTTTATAATTATTTAAAGGCAAAATTTGGAACAGAAAAAATTATTAAAAGCTCATGTAAAAAAAAGTAGGATCACGCTTGAGACTCTCGGGTTAAATCGCGTTGTCTGTGCCCCCTAACCTGCCTGAGATCCGACGATCATACTTTTATTTTATTTATTTTTTTTATATTTTTTTGACTGCATACTGGTCCCCTTTAAATTTAAAATTTATATAAAACGAATCTGGGGTTTTGGGGATATCATAGCAAACCAATCCCAACCCGAAGTTTTGGATCGATCGTCCAATACTTTTTTTTTTCGAATTTTTTTTTGGTTTTTCTTTAACTCCTGGGGTTGTGCCTGGGTGAAAAAAAAGGCGAAAAACCCTCATTAAAAAAAAATTTGGGCACATTTTTGTCTTTCAGTGATCTACTTGGGGAATTTAAAAGGATTTTTGCTTATACAATACTAGAATTTTTTTTTTTTTTTTTTACCGGACGAATAACCTTCGTCAGAAAAAACATGATATCATGTTCTGTTTTCATGTTTTATGACAAGGTAAATCGAAAATGTTATATGACCACACTTTTTTTGACAAGTTTTATTCGAAGTATTATTTTTTACCTTTCTGAGGGGTATTTTGTCTTTTAAACATATTTTTTTTGTCACGTGCAAGTCATTCCCTCATCCTGGTGATATAGAAGTCAAACTCCCCGACCCCCATTCAGGTCGGGCCTCAACCCCTGTGTTTCAGAGATCGCCTCTAATATTTCCTTTATGGTTTCGTGTGTGCCTTCTATGGTATGGATATGGGTTGTTTCAGCCAAGAAAACTAAGTGACATTGCACTGGAAAAGTGGTGAAAATCTCGCTGAGAAAATGATTGTACACGATAGAGATAGTGATGGAGAACGGGTTCTGTCAGAGAAAGAGAGGGTTAACCACAAAATTTGATACTTTCACTAGTGTTCGTACTGTTCAAAAAATTTTTGTCTCCCCTCTCCCTTGATAAATGAATACGCAAAGCGGCTGCTAACAGTCAAAGAGTTCTTGCCCCCCCAAAAGGAACTTAAAAACTTATTTTTTATGATTTTTAAATTTTATTTTTTACCCAAAGATGATTTTTTGTGATATATGGATGACATTTGTGATGATGGTTTTAGATATTTTTGAATATTTTTGATAAAAGGAGGGGTGAATTTTTTGGGGGATGATGAGAGTAAAAATCCCACACATCCTAATTCCATAGAAGATGCGGAAATGTTCAAAATTGAAGGATATCACTGACCAGAGTCCCCAGGCGTGATGGGAAAAAAAAGGGGCAAGGATGTTCCCTAATTTTCTATCTGACGACTCTATTGCTTGACCCCCATGTATGAGTCTCCTTCCACGGGTCTTAGGGCTGACCGATCATGTCCAAGATTAAAAAATTTCATCTAGTGTATGATGAAAGAAACTTTAAAATGTGAGGCGAATTTTACACTTGATGCCTGTTTGACTATAAAAAGGGTACTTAAATTTCCCCTGAAGTGAAAAATTGAGAAACTATTGAAGGAATTAAAGGGACCCGAAACACTTATCCCAAACTCTGTTTTTACCCTTCCAACAGATCTGAAATAAGGGGACTCGGACTTGAAGTCTCGCTCCGGCAGAAATATTGTGAATATTGGGATATACACGAGAAGTACATGTACGCCAAATGATACCGTTCTCAACTAATAACTTTTCCGCCACCCCGGGTTTTAAAAAAGAAAGACCCCCCCCAAAGTTTATTTGAAGTTATAAACACTCTGCCGAATCTAAGGTACTGGGGATAGCGGATATATCCAGATCAGCCGCAACCCTTTCTAAATTTTTCGTCAAAAAACTTAACTCTCTAACGGTTTTCAAATTGGAAAAGGTCGAGGATTTTGGATTTTGTCTTTTTTCTACCGGCCCAACTTGTCCCCAAACTCAAAGTGCACAGCATTTTGGGGTCTAATAAAAGGGAAAGGAATCTCACATGGCCAGCCATACACTTCAGCCTTCCCATCTTAAATGAGTTAACGCTGCACCCCAAAGTGATATCTTTTGTGTTTGGGGAAATTTGAAAGGGGCTCACTATTCCCTCTTAGAGAAAATACAACTTGGAAATCACATATTCCTTGAAAAAACTGGGGGGGTACCGGGAACAAATACATTCGTTACTATCATGAAACCCCTTAAAAATTATGACTCCTCTAGTGTCAAACTATTACAAAGGGGGCCCTCGAGGATTGTTTTCAAAAGGTCCTTCGTTACTAAGCTTTGCGCATTCCAATTGACTTTGCCTTCGTCGAATATGACAAGAAAAGCCTGATCATTTGTTGCCAATTGTATTTTGACTGTATCAATGATAAAGCTCTTCTCCTATGAGAAATGATAGACAGGAGAAAATAAAAAATTTATATTTATTCCTAATAAAATTATTATTCTTATTAAAAGATAAATATATATTTTTTTTTTCTGATAATAGTTTATCTATTTTTTTTATAATAATAAAATAATAATTTTAATATAATTATTATTATATATTTTTATTAATTATATTTAAATATATATTATAATATATATAATATTTATATAATATATATATTTCGATCTGGGTTTGTTCTGGGCTAAACGATTTTAACTTTTACCGAGAGGTGACAGGAGTAAATCCCCTAAACCTTTTTAGTTCCATTTAATGGACTCCTAGAAAAAGGTAGGCAAAAAACTTTATCACATTCTTTTTATTTCATAATATATAACATTTGGTTAAAAATTTAAATTTTTTATTCCCCATGCCCCTTGTGGTAGTGACTTTCTCCTGTTATACTATCATTATTTTCGTGGTGTTTCTTTCCGTAAATTCACTTGGTGTGATTTTGGGAAACTTTTCTCTCAGTGTTGCATGCACGTTGTGGTGCAATGGTTTTCTCATTGGCAAGTCGTATAAAGCAGGAAATGAACTCTCGTGTTGAAATTGGTTGGTATCTCAGACTGCAGGTTACGCGGCATAGACAACGTGTTTTATATCCGAGAGTTTGGATCGATCCAATGCTTTTTTTATTCGAATTTTCCTTGAACTCCTGTGGGATTCGTTAAATCGATAAAATATTCATAAAAATTCGAGTTTTGCACATATTCGGAATCCCTCTCTTAGAGATTCCGTTGGTGCCTGTACAGTGCCACGGGTGAAAAGAAAAGGCGATATTTCTCCCTTACTAAATTTTTTGGGGGGTCACGTGTACTTTGCACGTGACGCGGTAATGCGGCCCCCCACGGGTCATTGGAGCGTGCACGGGCATCCTTCATCTCGCTTTACACCCCCCGACGGTCTTGCTTGCTATGTCCAGGAGCGTCATAAGACAGCGTTCTGATCGTTTAAAGCGAGTCGATGGACGCTCATTGAGCCGTCCCAAGGCCCGTAAAAGGCTCCCATTGGAGTGTTAGATGCCTTCATATGACACGTTAATGCGGCCTTTCGCAGGTCATTGGAATGCGTGCGGGCATCCTTCGCCTCGCTTTACACGCCCAACGGTCTTGCTTGCTACGTCCGAGAGCGTCGTCAGACAGTGTTCTGTGCGTGTAAAGCAAGTCGATGGACGATCATTGACCGTCCGATGAGCAGTTAAAGGCACCCACTGGCGTGTTAGACAACTCTCTTGCTCGCCCTCTGACGCATAGTATAGAAAGAAAAGTTCATATTAAAAAGTAGCAGATCCATCGACCTAAGACACTCCAGATATAACTGCGTTGCCCGTGCCTACTTAATCTGCCAATCCGAGATCGAGAGATCGAGTTTTGTATAAATTATTTAACGGCGCATAAAGTTTTTGAAATATACATATAAAAAAATCATGTAAAAATAAGTATCGGATCCATCGCTCTGAGACTCTCGGGTTATAATCGCATTACCTGTGCCCAGTTCACCTGCCAGTCTGAGATCCAATGACCCAATACTTGATTTTATATATATATATATTTTTTTTCATTTTTCAACTGACATACGGGTCTCGTAATTAAATTTATATAAAATCGAATATTGGATCTTGTGATCTCAGATTACGAGGTTGGATGGGCATAATACACGCAATCCTAACCCGATCGATCGATCGATCTAATACTTTTTTCTTATTCGAATTTTTATTCGAGTTTTCCTTGAACTCCTGTGGGATTCGTTAAGTCGATAAAATATTCATACTAAATCGGGTTTTGCAGATATTCGACCTGAGATTCTCGGGTTATAATCGCGTTGCCTGTGCCCACGTAACCTGCCAATCCGAGATCGAAAAATCAACTCCTCGAATTTTATATGAATTATTTAACGACGCATAAATTAGGAATCAGGAAAAACATTCATATAAAAACTCATGTAAAAAAAAGTAGCGGATCAATCGCTCTGAGACTCTCGGGTTATAATCGCGTTGTCTGTGCCCGCTTAACCTGCCTGAGATCCGACGACTCGATACTTGATTTTATATTATTTATTTTTATATTTTTCGACTGACATACTGGTCTCTTAATTAAATTCATATAAAATCGAATACTGGGTCGTGTGATATCATAGCAAACACAATCCCAACCCGAGAGTTTTGGATCGATCGATCCAATACTTTTTTTTATACGAATTTTTATTTGAGTTTTTCTTTAACTCCTGTGGGAATTCGTGCCTGGGTGAAAAGAAAAGGCGAAATTACTCCCTCATTAAAAAAAAAATTGGTCACATATATGTGTCTTGTCCAGTGATCATACTTGGTGAATTAAGAAGGATTATGACTTATCACAATACTAGAATTGTTTTGTTTTTTTGTTTTTTACCGGTATCGAATATACCTTCGTCAGAAATACATGATATACATGTTCATGTTTATCATGTATTTATGACGAAGGTATAATCGAAACTGGTATATATGTACATCACACTTTTTCTGACAGAGATTTTATTCGAAGTAGGTTGTTTATATCTCTTGTACTGAGGGGATATTTTGTCTTAATCATATTTTTTTGTTTGTATCATCGTGCAAGGTCATTCCCGTCATCCTGGTGATATAGAAAGGTCAAGCTCCAGACCAGGCTCAGTCTCAGGTCGGACCTCACCCGGTGTGGTTCAGAGATCGCTCTCTAGATGATTCGCTTATGGTTTTCGTGTGTGCCATTCTATGGTAGTGGATATGGATTGTTTCAGGCCAAGAACACTAAGTGACATTGCACTGGAGAAAGTGGTGAAACTCTCGCTGATGAAAGTGATTGATATCACTGATAGAGATAGTGAGTGGATGAGACAGGGTTCTGTCAAGAGAAAGAGAGGAGTTAACCACAAATTCGATACATTACACTCAGTTGTTCGTACTGTTCAAAACTGTTTCTGTCATCCCCTCTCCCTTGATAAATGAATACGCAAAGCGGCTGCTAAAACAGTCAAAAGAGTTCTTGAACCCCAAAACGGAACTTAAACAACATTATTTTTCCATGATTTTTTAAATTGATTTTTCACCTAGACTGACTCGATTTTGTGATATATGGATGACTATATTGTGATGAATGGTTGACTAGATATTGTGAATATTGTGATAAATGGAGGGATGAATTATTTTGTGGTGATGATGAGAGTTTAAAATACCCACACATCCTACATTCCATGAGAAGATGCGGAAATGTTCAAACTTGAAGGAGCTATCACTGACCAGAGTCCACCAGGGTGTGATTGAGGAAAAAAGTTGCGGCAAGGTGTTTTCCCTAAATTTTTCCTCATCTGACGACTCTATTGCTTGTACCCGACCATGTATGAGTCTCCTTCCACTGGGTCTTAGGTTCTGTTACTCGATCATGTCCAAGATTAAAGGAATTTCATCTAGTGTATGATAGAAAGAAACTTCAAGATAGTGGAGGCGGAATTGACGACTTGATGCTTGTTTGGGCTATAATAAGGATACTTATTGGCCTGATGAGAGTGAAACTTGAAGAAACTATTGAAGGAATTAAAGGTACCTGAAACACATATATCACAAGCATCTGTTATTCACCTTCCTACAACTGATGCTGAAATAACAGGGACACTCGGACTTGAATGTCTCGCTCTCTGGCAGAAATATATTCGTGAATATTGGTATATACACGAGAAGTACATGTACATGTCACTAAATAGATACCTGCTTCTCAGACTTAAATAAACTTTGCCCCGGGCCCCCCGAGTTAAGAAAATGAATGACCCCCCTCAATGTTTATTTGAAGTATAAGCACTCTGCCGAATCTAGAGGTACTGGAGATAGCGGATATATCACAGATCAGCCGCAACCCTTTTCTAAATTTTCGTCAGAACACGTTAACATCTCTAACGGTTCTCAAGTTGGAAGAGGTCGAGTGTATTTTGGATTATGTCTTTTTTTCTGACCTGGCCCATACTTGTCCCAATCTCAATGTGCACAGCATTTTGGAGTCTAAAATTAAAGGAAATGGACATCTCACATGGCCAGCCAGTAACACCCTTTAGCCTTCCCATTCTTAAGTGAGTTAACGCTGACACCTCAAAGTGATATCTTTTGTGTATGGGAAGTTGGAAAGGAGCTCACATATTACCTCTTGAGAGAATCATACAACTTGGAATATCTACATATTCACTCTGAAGATACTGGGAGGGGTGACACGGCAACAAATACATTCCTGTGTGCTATTATGAAGCCCCTTAGAAATCTTACTGAACTCCATCTAGTGTCAAACTATGTACAATGGAGTCTCATCGAGGAATTGTTATCAAACGGTCCTTCGTTAGCTAAGCTTAGCGCATTCCAAAGTTGGCTTTGTCCTTCGTCGAATATGACAAGAATGCCTGATCATGTTGTTGCTCAATTGTATTGTGACTGTATCTAATGATAAATGCTCTTCATCTCTATGAAGAAATGATATGACCAGGATGAAAGTAAATATTTATATTTATAAGTCCTAATAAAATTATTATTTTATATTATAAAGATATAATATATATTATTTTTTCTGATAATAGTTTATTTTTTTTATTATATATATATATATATATATATATATATATATATATATATATATATATATATATATATATATATATATATTTACAGATCTGGTTAGTATCTGGGCTGAAGACGATTTTAACTTTTACCGAGAGAGTGATCAGGAGTAACTCCTCCCTAAACCTTCTTATGTTCCATCTACTGTGACTCACTAGACAAAGGTAAGGCAAAATCTTCATCACATTCTGTTTGATTTTCATATTTATATAGTAACATTTGGTTAAAATATAACTTTTATTATTCCACATGTCCATATGTGGTATGTGATCATTACTCCTGATTATACTATCATTATTTTGCGTGAGTGTTTCTTTTCCGTACTTCAGCTTGGTGATGATGTAATCGACAAGATCGATTCTATACTGCACCTTCATCCCACCTATGGAAGTATCCATGGAAACGCCAATGGATTCAAGACCAAAGGTGACAATCAGATGTTTTATATATATATATATATATATATATATATATATATATATATATATATATATATATATATATATATATATATATATATATATATATATATATATATATTATATATATATATATATATATATTATATATATATATATATATATATATTTTATATATATTATATATATAATATATACATATATAAGATGTGTTAAATAATGTATTTCACTAAAATGTATATTAAGGTAAATAAAATATTTTTTTTATAATTTGATATTGATATTCTCTGCACGAGTTTACGGTAATAACCATTAAATTCAATCTTAATATCACTGTAAGGTAAATATAGTTTTGATCCATTCATATATTCGAAGATAGTTATCTCGAGACCAAGACAAATATTAATTGTGTACAAATCCTGTATATAATCAAAACTAAAGAAAAGCACATGGTAAATTAAGTAAAATACAGGATCAAGTATTGTATCGTCGGATCTCAGATTGTCAGGTTAAGTGGGCATAGGCAGCGCATTTATAAACTCGAGAATCTCAGATCGGTAGAATCGATGCCGCTTTTTAGATAATCCATATAAAAATCGAGTTGTGAGTCCTTCGAGCTCAGATTATCAGATTAATTGATCATAGGCAACGCAATTCTAATCCGAGAGTTTCAGACAGATCGATTCAATATATTATATTATATGCCTTGGAGGGTAAGCAAGACCGTGATTTAACATGCATGGTAAGATAACGCCCCAAGGATCCTGAGATGGTACAAAAACACACCATTGACTCGCTTTACACGCACAAAACACTGATCTTTATAACGTTATTAGAAATATCTAGGCTCATTGCTGGTCACCATGCAATGCATCCGAAAGAAACACAAAAAAGGTCTGACCCTAAAAAAAAGAAAAAAAAATGTACTTGGAGAAAACTTTCAACCTTGTACACGATTACCTCCGCCGCAGAAGTGGCGGTAATGAAGTTCTCGTGCCAAACGCGTTCAATGATCATCCCGTGTGTAAAGGAAGTTGGTGTCCTGAATTACATAATAATTTCGGTCAGGCGAGTAAAAACAAATTTGATGAAACACATCTCGCCGTCATGGATCTAATAGACATATTCTCTACTACTCTAGCTTTCGACTCGAGTGACCTTTGTAAAGTCATCTCGGAATGAGAATAAAGAATCAGAAGACGTAATAATGCTACTACCATCGCCGCCACCAAATACGGATGAAAGCCATACATATACGAAACACGATGGATTACTCAGTGTCTTCGCGACAACCGCAAGTCGGGAAACGAAAAAAGGAAGAGATAAAAATAAGAAATGGATATAAATGAATCACACCCATGGCATTGTAAACTATGAAAAACATATTGGGCTTCGCTTCTGATCAATGTATTATATACCCGGATTACCTTCTGATCAACGAATGTTGCATACCGATCTTAGTTTCTTTAAGATATACCAAATATAAGAAGAGAATTCAACATGGGTTTGCACAATATAGTAGATATACTTTTTTTCAAACTGCAATAAACGTATCATGCCACAGGGGCGAGGATTACACTCGATATGTACATATTTTGTTTTTCTAAGTACAATAAAACATAACATTAAATTACACACAACAGGGTAGATCAATCTATTTTCAAACTGAAACGAAATATATCATTATACAGAGACGAGTATCATATAGATACATACATAAAAAAAAAAAAAAAAAATTGTGTGTAATGAGCTCCCTCTTTGACAGGTCGTATGAAGCATGCAATGAACTCTCGTGTTAGGTGTGTGTATATGCATGCACGTTGTGTGTGCAGTGAGCTCTCTCATTGACAGGTCGTATGAAGCATGCAATGATCTCTCTTCTCTCTCTCTCTTTCATATGAAGATATGCGTCATATGAAGTCATCGAACACTCCAATGGGAGCCTTTCACGGGCCGTGGGACGGCTCAATGAGCTTGCTTGCTTGCTTGGGGTGTAAGGCGAGACGAAGGATGTCTATGCACGCTCCAGTGACCCGTGGGGGGCCGCATTACCGCGTCACGTGCAATGTACACGTGACCCAAAAAACTTTTTAGTGAGGGAGAAATTTCGCCTTTTATTTTCACCCGTGGTACCGTACAGGCACCAACAGAATCTCGAAGAGAGGGATTCCAGATATCTGCAAAACCCGATATATTATGAATATTTTATCGATTTAAGGAATCCCACAGGAGTCCAAGGAAAACTCGAATAAAAATTCGAATATGAAAGAAGTATTGGATCGATCGATCCGAAAGTCTCGGGTTAGGATTACGTGTCCTATACCCACCCATCCTCGGAGATCACATGACCCAATATTCGATTTTATATGAATTTTAAAAAAGAGACCCGTACGTCAGTCTATAATATATATATATATATATATATATATATATATATATATATATATATATATATATATATATATATATATGTAATCAACTATTGGGTTGTTGGATCTCAGATTGGCAGGTTTTCAAGGAAAACTTGAATCAAAATTCAAATAAGAAAAAAGTATTGGATCGATCGATCCGAAAGTCTCGGGTTAGGATTACGTGTCCTATACCCACCCATCCTCGGAGATCACATGACCCAATATTCGATTTTATATGAATTTAATAAGAGACCCGTACGTCAGTCGATAACATATATATATATATAATATATACTATATATATATATATATATATATATATATATATATATATATATATATATAGAATCAACTATTGGGTGTTGGATCTCAGATTGGCAGGTTTCAAGGAAACTTGAATCAAATTCAAATAAGAAATAAGTTATTGGATCGATCAATCCCAAACTCTGGTTAGGATTGCGTGTGCTATGCCCACCAAACCTCACAAATTTGAGATCACACGACCCTATAAATTTCGATTATGAATTTATTAATGACCCGTATTTTCGGTCGAAAAACACACACACACACAACACACACACACACAAACACACACAGACACACACACACCACTATATCCATATATATATATATATAAATATATCTATTATATATATTATATATATATATATATAAAAATATATATAATCAAGTATTGGGTCATTGTATCTCGGACTGGCAGTTTTAAGCGGGCACAGATTGTTTTTATTATTGTCTTTATTATATTTATATATTTTTTATTTTTTTTAATATTGTCGTTTATGGTGTTTTTCTGTGTATACTATCAAGAGGGAACATGTAATTTTATTTTTATTTAAGTTATTTTTTATCATTTTAGAATAATTATGGTGCGTGAAAATATTTATATATCTTTTATTTTTCCTTGCCATTTTGTGATCTGAGTTATTATTTTTATTACATGAATGGACTGAATAATCATGTGTATATCTATGTGAATACATAAATGGACATATCATACACCTATATCGCATATTTGTTTTTTACAACTCAGGGCAGTCGTGTGTATTCATTCTCAACCAAGAACGGGTCAATAACGCATGGAATTTATGAAGGTATGTTGTGTTTTTATCTTAGTTATTATTATGTTGTTGATATTATTCATATAAAAACTTTGATATCGATCTTCAAATCGCATTTCATGTGGGACGTGCATCTATAAAAATAAAACGCTTGTTACTCGAAATGATTCGAACTCGGTATTATTTACAGTAAAAAAATACAGGTTACAATAATAATAACAGTCACATTTATTTGATATTTATTTTGAAATTATTATTAATAGTTAATTTTTGTATATATTGAAGAGATTATTTTATTACTTTTACTATTTGAAAGTCAATGAAAACAAATAAATATATATATATATTGTATGATATATATATATATATTCTATATATATATTATATTTTTATATTTATTATATATATATTATCAGTATATTAACGGTTCATCTTAGCATCTATGAAATCTTCTGACACGTTCAGGAATGATTATCAATTCACTCACTGTTTTTCGTGTCAACCAGCACAGTACAAACAGTTTTTTTTTCAGAAGGAATGATAAAGTTTCACAAAATCAACTCTATCTGTGGTAACTGTCTGAGTAAAGACATATCTTGAGCGAAGCTACATTTTTATGGTTTATGGAACTTATTTATGATTGTTTTCTTCATATTTTTTATTTATTTATATCAAGTGGTGTATCCATTACGATTATTGGCATCACTGATAACAAACGTTATTAGTTTATCTCCGTAGCGCGTGTTTCGCAGAGGTGCTCCAGTGAACACGTTACTCCAGCCGTTGTACTCCTAATTGCGGGAGAAAACATAGTGTATCGCGTTCTCCGAGAAACATTGGAGCGAAAAGCGAACGCAAGATCAATTATGATGCTTTTCTGTTCCATTCGTCACTATACAAGACTCCACTCAGCGGTCTGGACTTGTAACGTAGTCTTAAAGTAGGCGAAATTCGATCTTTATATAGCAAAAATACATCGACCACTAACCTTGTGAAACAAGAGATTATCAGTTCCTCTCTTTCACTGCTGAGTTCGTCAGAAACGTAATTATATCTATAGCAGCATTCGTTCAGTCTACTAGCCAAAACTCTAAAACGTCCTAGGCCAATATTAAAATTGCGATAGTTCTTGTTTTTCTGATTATTACTATAACCATAGATGTATCTCGTAATGTTATAGAACACGTTCTATTACTGAAAGACATACTTCTATGATGAGCGTAGTGTAAGTGCATTACCTTTACCCTTCTCGCTCCTGTCTGA
>NC_051429.1:708124-713864 GCF_015228065.2 Penaeus monodon | reverse complement strand
TATATATATTACCCACCACACACACTATATATATATATATAATTTTATATATATATATATTATATTTTATATATATATATAATATATATATATATTTTTTTTTTTTTTTTTTTTTTTTTTTTTTTTTTTACTGTAGTAAATGTTATATGTAAAACCTTTGTATAACATACAATATATTTCACTAAAATGTATATTAAGGTAAATAAAATATTTTTTTTTATAATTCAATATTGATATTAACTGCACAAGTTTACGGTAATAACCATTAAATTCTTTCCTAATATCACTGTAAGGTAAATACAGTTTTGATCCATTCATAGATTCGAAGATAGTTATCTCGAGACCAAGACAAATATTAATTGTGTACAAATCCGGAAATCGGGAAACGAAAAAAGGAAGAGATAAAAATAAGAAATGGATATAAATGAATCACACCCATGGCATTGTAAACTATGAAAAACATATTGGGCTTCGCTTCTGATCAATGTATTATATACCTGGATTCCCTTTCTGATCAACGAATGTTGCATACCGATCTTAGTTTTTTTAAGATATACCAAATATAAGAAGAGAATTCAACATGGGTTTGCACAATACAGTAGATATACTTTTTTTCAAACTGCAATAAACGTATCATGCCACAGGGGCGAGGATTGCACTCGATATGTACATATTTTGTTTTTCTAAGTACAATAAAACATAACATTAAATTACACACAACAGGGTAGATCAATCAATTTTCAAACTGAAACGAAATATATCATTATACAGAGACGAGGATCATATAGATACATAAAAAAAAAGAATTGTGTGTAATGAGCTCCCTCTTTGACAGGTCGTATGAAGCATGCAATGAACTCTCGTGTTGGGTGTGTGTATATGCATGCACGTTGTGTGTGCAGTGAGCTCTCTCATTGACAGGTCGTATGAAGCATGCAATGAACTCTCTTCTCTCTCTCTCTTTCATATGAAGATATGCGTCATCGAACACTCCAATGGGAGCCTTTCACGGGCCGTGGGACGTGCTCAATGAGCTTGCTTGCTTGCTTGGGGTGTAAGGCGAGACGAAGGATGCCTATGCACGCTCCAGTGACCCGTGGGGGGCCGCATTACCGCGTCACGTGCAATGTACACGTGACCCAAAAAACTTTTTAGTGAGGGAGAAATTTCGCCTTTTCTTTTCACCCGTGGTACCGTACAGGCACCAACGGAATCTCGAAGAGAGGGATTCCAGATATCTGCAAAACCCGATATATTATGAATATTTTATCGATTTAAGGAATCCCACAGGAGTCCAAGGAAAACTCGAATAAAAATTCGAATATGAAAGAAGTATTGGATCGATCGATCCGAAACTCTCGGGTTAGGATTACGTGTCCTATACCCACCCATCCTCGGAGATCACACGACCCAATATTAAATTTTATATGAATTTAATAAAGAGACCCGTATGTCAGTCGATAAATAAATAAATAAATAAATATATATATATATATATATATATATATATATATATATATATATATATATATGTAATCAACTATTGGGTTGTGGATCTCAGATTGGCAGGTTTTCAAGGAAAACTTGAATCAAAATTCAAATAAGAAAAAAGTATTGGATCGATCAATCCCAAACTCTCGGGTTAGGATTGCGTGTGCTATGCCCACCAAACCTCACAATTTGAGATCACACGACCCTATATACGATTTTATATGAATTTAATTAAGAGACCCGTATGTCGGTCGAAAAACACACACACACACACACACACACACACACACACACACACACACACACACACATATATATATATATATATATATATATATATATATATATATATATATATATATAATCAAGTATTGGGTCATTGTATCTCAGACTGGCAGGTTAAGCGGAATCAGTTTTTTTTATTATTGTCTTTATTATTATTATATATATTTTTATTCATTATTGTCGTTTATGTGTTTCTGTGTGCATACTGTCAAGAGGGAACATGTAATTTGGTTTTTATTTAAGTTATTTTTATTATCATTTTAGAATAATTATGGTGCGTGTATAAATCTTTTATATATCTTTTTTATTTTCCTTGCCATTGTTGTGACTCTGAGTTATTATTTTTATTACATGAATGGACTGAATAATCATGTGTATATATATGTGAATACATAAATGGACATTATCATACACCTATATCGCATATTTGTTTCTTTACAACTCAGGTGCAGTCGTGTGTTTTCATTCTCAACCAAGACGGGTCAATATACGCAATGGAATTTATAAAGGTATGTTGTGTTTTTATCTTAGTTATTATTACTGTTGTTAATATTATTCATATAACTTTGATATCGATCTTCAAATCGTATTTCATGTGTACGTGCATCTATGAAAAATAAAATGTTACTCGAAATGATCGAACTCGGTATATTATTTACAGTAAAAGAATACAGGTTACAATAATAATAACGGTCACATCTATTTTATATTTATTTCTGAAATTGTTATTAATAGTTAATTTTTTGTATATATTGAAGAGATTATTTTTATTATTTTACTATTTGAAAGTCTATAAAAAACAAAAGATTTATTTATATATATATAAATATATATATATATATATATATATATATATATATATATATATATATATATATATATATCACAGTATCATTAACGGTTCATCTATAGCATCTATTAAATCTTCTGACACGTTCAGGAATGATTATCAATTTCACCTCACTGTTTTTTCGTGTCAACCAGCACAGTACAACACAGTTTTTTGTCAGAAGGAATGATAAAGTATCACAAAAATCAACCTCTATCTATGGTAACTGTCTGAGTAAAGAACATATTCTTGAGCGATGCTACATTTTTATGGGTTTAATGGAAACCTTATTTATCATGATTGTCTTTCTCTCATATTTATTTTCAATTTTATTTATATCTAAGTGGTTGATAATTCCATTACGGATTAATATGAACAAACGTTATGCAGTTTATCTCCGTAGCTGCAGATTGTTTTCTGACAGAGGTGCTCCAGTCGTAACACGTTACTCCAAGGCCGTTGTACTCCTTATTTGTCGTGGAACAAAAAAACATAGTATAGTATCGCGAAAGGTAGATCATTTGGTGACGATGATAAAACAGGGAGATTGCATATCCCATCAACAGATATTCGACCTTCAGAATGAAAAGATTACGCACATTCTCACCGATTTATCTACAAACTACCGAGAGATGTATTTCATGAAAACCAGCGACTACTACCAAGAACTCTTCACCCACTTAGTCGATTAATTATAGAAATATATATAAATTAATTATATAATAATAACTATGTTATATATTAATATATCATAATTATTTATATGGTAATATTATCTATTTTTATTTATAATTATATTATTATTATTATTGTTCTCTCTTTCAGTTGAAACTGATAGTGAGAATAACGATCGCGATTTTCGGCGATTTATCTGGGCAGAAATCAAATATTTTAGGGAAAACCCAGGAGAGGACCTAAGATCCCTGTGGCACTTAACCCGGATTTGGATCTCACAATATCCTAATCGCCTGATTGCCGTATTTAAGGATTTCGAGCATCTCGAGAAATCAGGGAATGTTTGTGGCACATCAATAGCGCAAATGAATGATGCTATACTGGATTACTACACTACAGTCATCTTACCGACAACAGGGAGAAATCTGAAAAATGAAATGTTGTTACTCGAAATTATCGAACTCGGTATATTATTTACAGTAAAAAAATACAGGTCACAATAATAATAACAGTCACATTTATTTGATATTTATTTCTGAAATTATTATTAATAGTTAATTTTTTGTATATATTGAAGAGATTATTTTTATTATTTTACCATTTGAAAGTCTATAAAAACAAACAATATATATATATATATATATATATATATATATATATATATATATATATATATATATATATATATATATATATATATATCACAGTATAATTAACGGTTCATCTATAGCATCTATTGAATCTTCTGACACGTTCAGGAATGATTATCAATTTCACCTCACTGTTTTTCGTGTCAACCAGCACAGTACAACACAGTTTTTTGTCAGAAGGAATGATAAAGTTTCACAAAAATCAACCTCTATCTGTGGTAACTGTCTGAGTAAAGAACATATTCTTGAGCGAAGCTACATTTTTATGGGTTTAATGGAAACCTTATTTATCATGATTGTCTTTCTCTCATATTTATTTTCAATTTTATTTATATCTAAGTGGTTGATAATTCCATTACGGATTAATATGGGCATCATCTTGAATGAACAAACGTTATGCAGTTTAAGTCCGTAGCTGCAGATTGTTTTCTGACAGAGGTGCTCCAGTCGTAACACGTTACTCCAAGGCCGTTGTACTCCTTATTTGTCGTGGAGCAAAAAGCATAGTATATTATCGCGTTCTCCGTAAGAACACACTATGGAGTCGACAAAACGCTGAACGTCATAAGATACAATTATGATGCTTTTTCTGGTTCCATAATCGTCACTATACATAGCCTCCACATACAGCGGTCTGGACTTGTAACGTAGTCTTAAAAGTAGGCGAAATTCGATATCCTTTATATTAGCAAAAAATACACTCGATCCACTGACCTGTGTTGAATCAAGAGATTATGCAGATCCTCTTCTTTCCACTGCTTGAGTTCGTCAGGAAACGTAATTATATCCTTATTATGCAGCATTTCGTTCAGTCTACTAAGCCAAATCTCTAGACAAACACTGTCCTGAATACTGTGCTCAATACTCATATAAGTAAATTGCGATACAGTCTCTCTTGTTTTTTTTTTTTTTTTTTTTTTTTTTTTTTAATCTGATTTGATTACGGTATAACCATAGATTGTATCTCGTAATGTTATAGACACACGTCTCCTATTACTGAAAGACATACTTCTATGATGAGCGTAAGTGTAAATGCATGTACCATTGACCACTTCTCGCTCCTGTCTGAACTTCTCTTCCTCCCAGGTCATATATATATATATATATATATATATATATATATATATATATATATATATATATATATATATATATAACACACACACACACATATAACACAAATATATATATATTTATAAATATATATATAAGGCATACAGCTGTGATATTTGCAACAAGGCCTTCTCATATAAATCTAGTTTTTTAAATCATATGATAATGCATACAGATGAGAAACCATTCAGCTATGAACTTTACAAGAATTCCATCTCACAGAAGCATAATCTGGTGAAGAACATGAGAGTGCATACAAAGAAGAAAACATATAGCTGTGACACTTGCAGTTAGAAATTTTTTGAGAGAAGTTATCTCGCAAAGCACATTAGAGTACATACAAATGAGAAGCCATACATCTGTGAAATTTGCAACAATACCTTCTTATTGAAAAGTCATCTGGTGAGGCACATGAGAACACATACAAAGGAGAAGCCATACAGTTGTGAAATTTGTAACAAAGACTTCTCAAGGAAATCTAATGTAGCAATTCATATGAGAGTACATACAAAGGAGAAGCCATACAAATGTGAGATTTGTAACAAGAACTTTTCGCATAGAGCAAATCTAGCGAATCATAAGAGATTACACACAGAGGAGAAGCCATACAGCTGTGAGATTTGTAACAAGAACTTTTCGCATAGAGCTAATCTAGCGCATCATAAGAGAGTACATACAAAAGAGAAGCTGAATTGAA